>NC_143173.1:23968279-24272762 GCF_047325235.1 Durio zibethinus
TCTTAAGTAATTACTTACCATATCAAACTTCAGCATTTCACCATAAGCAACCCCAAGATTATACATAGCATCTGCATAGTGCCAATTATAATACAAAGCCTTCTTATAATATGCCACACCTTGGTTAATGTCTCCCTCCAACTTAACCTGAACAGACAGATCACTGAAAGCAAAATCAGGGATAGATAAACCAAGAAGTTACTTATTAGAAAGAAAGCACAAAGTGACTTCCACAAACAAGTCAACAAGAGTTGCCCATGATGCAAGAAAGCATTTTCATCTAATGCAACTGCTGATGTTAGTTAAAGAATTAAGCAAATAAAATAAAAGATTCTGCAAACAATTATGTAAGCCAAAACCAATTGTATTGTGTCACAAGCAAATAGTACATTAAGATAATTGTGTTTGTTGATCGTAGATGCAGATGCCAATCAGTAGAAGGGCTCTATTGAAATATTTTGACATATAGTCCCTCTATTTTTCTGTTACAAGTTGTCTCCATGTATAGGGCCACCGTTTAAATACTTCTAGTTCTCAGAATATCCAATAAGAAAGAAAAGACTAAAGATAGTCTAATTGGCATCTAGTCAAGGCTAAGACCACTTATTTCACATCAACAGAAAAAAGATTGGCATCTGAAAGAGCAAGTTTGAAACAACAGAAACACAACATATAACAGAGCATCTCCATTCTAAGCTCTAAGAAGTATGATGTACATCTACATGTATTTGATACCTTGCTAGTCACAAAGCTAAAAACATGGTTTTACATTCTATCACAAGCAGCTATTCTACCACAAGCTATAATCCCCAGACATAAAAAGCTTCTGGCTAGACACCTGCACCACGTGTCGACAGCAACCTATAAAAATCTAGACTACAGACACTATATTATCAAACTAAATCTTATCATGTTAAAAACAGGCATTCAGCAACCACAAAATGTCCATCTTGCTTTTATCCAAACCATAGATGATGATAAAATTAGCAAAAACAATAATATTATACAACTTTCTTCTAGAAAATGCAATGGCCTCCTACAGAATTTATCTAGCCTTTTCATAGAAAAGAGCTAAATTCTTTCTATAAATGTATGTACAAGTGTAGGACACAGGTGTGCACAACCACAGAGTCCTCGAGTGTTGAACAGGCCAATTTTCAACAAAATAGTATCCTGCAAACTATGTGGTAAAGGTCATGAAAAAATGTCAGAAGCAAAAGTAGGAAAGGAAATGAAAAAACTCAATGGATGATAACAAAGGGGAGAAAGCACCTTTGTTCCCAAATCTGTTAAGGCAATCGCCATATTATTTTTGGCAATCTCAAAGTTAGGGGACACAGCTAGGCACCTGGTAATAAAATAGCGAAGCAAAAAGAGCATCAGTAGAGATGGAGACACCACTCAAATACATCAACTACATGTGAGGATAGCAGACAGCAAGGTTAAATAACTAACTGCGTACTACCTTTCATAACAGGCAATGGCAGATTCCAAGTCACCACGGTTTTTATAAATGACACCCATGTTGCAATATGCTTCAGCATACATAGGTCTCTCTAGTGCAGCCTTCTCATAGCAACTAAGGGCTGTGTCATATTGCATCATCTCAGAATAGACAACACCAAGGTTATAGTATGCAGGCTGTATAAATGAGGTACAAGGATATAAATATATATACTCAATGTAAAAAGGAAGACTATATAACAGCACAAGTTAGAAAATGGGAATTTAAAAGGCCAAGACTGCATGTACAGAATTTTAATTACAACAACGTTTAACAATGGAGGAAGGAAAGAGAACAGATTACAGCATAGTGCGGATCTATTTTTAGAGCTTCATAGTACTTCTGAATTCCCTCCTGTGTATTGCCAGCAAGCTTTAAGCTAGTTCCCAGATCAGTTAGAACAATGGCTAGGCATTCTGCAGCCGGTTTGTATGAAGATTCTGCTCGTAGAGCTTTTTGATAAGACTGCACAAGTAAACAGGTATAGAGTCAAATTATAGAAACTCACAAATGAACCACTAATCAATGAGCCAAACACAATTACCAGTTTAAAACCTCATAAGCATACCTCAGCAGCATCTACCAGACGACCTTCATCTTTGTACAGTATACCACAGTGAGTTAGAGCACAAGCATTCTGAGGATCCAACTTGATGGCTTCAGCAAAGCTCTCAAAAGCAGGCCTTCCCATGTTCTGCATCTGCAGGCATATCCCTTTTCCAATGTGGGCTTCAACACACCTACTATCTTTCTCCAAGACACTGTCATATAGGGCAAGCGCATCAGCAAACTTGTTCCTGGACCGAAGGATGTTAGCATAGGAAAGAGCATCTTTCTCTGCAAATGCCTTTTGTGGTGGAGTCACATCAGCTGTTGAAATACTTGGACCAGAAGAAGACTGTGGTTCCTTTAAGAAACCATTTTCTGTAATCATGTTTCTCTCTCTCCCATTTACATCTTTCTCAGTCCAAGCCATCTAGGTAGAACTATATTCTCACGTTTCTGTACAAATATAATCAAAGATAGCAAAAATTATTAATCTTCAAAAGGTGACATCTTTTAGTTTCAAACTTCAAACCAGTAATATAATACTTCTCCTTTCATTGGATATAGTATTATAATGCTTACTCTGAAGTCTGAAGCTGATCAAACAAGTGTAACAAGAACAAGTTTTGTACAAGCAAGGTTTATAATAATTTCAGACACGATTAAACAATTAATTATAAACAAATTTCCAAAAATTACAAGTGACAAGTCAGAGTCTCCTACATTGATTACTTTAAACCAAAATCTATTTTTAAGGTTTCAAACACATTTGAATGCTTTTCTCAGCACATGATATCGTAAATCAATTCAATAATGAATAACAAATATTCTAAAATTTTGATCCAGCAATTGGTTGCATACTTGCATGTGAACTATACACCAGCAACATAAGTAATTTAACCAATTTGGCTGAAAATATAAACCTTTTTCAGGTTCAACCAGAAATAATAGCACTTACTTCACTACATGAACAATTTGATCAGACAATTGACAAAAATTGGAAATGAAAAGTAAGGTTTTGAAATTTACTTAGCAATGAGCCAAACCAAACTAAATCTCTACCAAGAACTTTTCCAGCTCAACAAAACAATACCCATTAAAGAAAAATTGACTTTGCATCATTTTAATCACTTCAAGAACATAAATTAAAACCCTAGATAAAGCAAAATGATCCAAGTAGCCACTCCATTTTAGCAAACTGATCAAAGCGCATAAAACCTTAAAGCCCTAATAAATAATCAAAATAAAAATTCCACTTTAAAACCTAAAAAAGCTTGAACCTTTAATCAACCCAAAAAAAAAAAGATTTTAGGGTTTTTCTGATTAAAAAATGAACTTTTTAACCCAACAAGCAAAACCAAAACAAAACAAAAAGATTAGGGATTTAGCACTTACTTCTGAAGCAACCAAACTTTGCCCCAAACTAACACCGCATAGCTAATGTCAAAAATTACTCAAAATGAAAAAGGAGAGATGGGTGTAGGATAAGAGAAAAAAGTGGGTGTAGCTTAAGAATAAGACTGAGTTAGTCGAGTTTAAAGAGCAGAGAAAACAAAGTTCTAGATTAAGAAAATAGGGTTTTTTCTTGGTGCAATGAAAAAAATAAAAATGGGAACTTTAAAGGGAGGGCACCCTCTCGTTTCTCAGCCAGAGAAGTGCGGAGGTGGTGTATGGGTTAAGGGTGTTCGACGTTTCCCAAACTGAGAGAGAGAAGAGAGAGCCCTGTGGTTCTGTCTGTTCGTTAATTACAACATTTTTTGGGCATAATAGGGACAGGGGACTTTGTTTCTTAGCCCTTGCTTTTCCTTTGTATTTGCATCTTCTACCACTATACTTCATAATGGCTCATGGCTGCTGCTTTATTCGCCTTGGTGGTTTCCAAATTTTATGGGTCACTGTCGGTTTGGGACGTTATGAAAAAAAAGAGTTTTAACATAAACATGGTATAACTGTAAGATTTTTAACTTTTTAATTAAAATTAAAAAAAAAAATTTATTCGAAAGTAATGAAAATAATCTAATAATTCAAAATATTTATATTTGATATATTATCAATATATAAATTTTATATATTATTAATAAATTAAATAATAACACTTTATTAATAAATAAATTTTTAAAAAATTATTAATTTTTTTTATATTTATTATAAAAATTAATATTTATTCATTAATAAAATAATATTATTTAATTTATTAATAACATATAAAATTCATATATTGACGGTCATTAAATATAAACTCGAAATCAAATTACATATTTATTTGAGAAAAAAAGTACTTTAAGCTTATATTTAAATTAAAACCTTATAAACTTTCTCATAAAAACCTTAATTGAATCAATTGTTTATACAATCATTAAATTATGTTGACCTAATAAAATGTGTAAAGGTCATACTTAAATAAATATTATTAAATTATTTAAACTTGTACATGTCTTATATTAAAACAAATTTATCATCTCATTTTATTAAACTTTAAAAAGAGGAATTAATGTGCAATAAAAGAAGAGTTTTTCTGATACTATCAAGGCTGCTAATACTTCATTTTTTGGCAAAGGGAGAGCACTTTATACATGTTGGTTTCTTGTTTGTTTTCTTGAAAGTGATATGATGAGATCAAGTTGGAAAATAATGAGCTCTTAGATTTGATGGCTACCCAATTTCAGGCTTTAATAATGTCAACCTTTTTAACATGCTTGCATCACTTTGTCTAAAAGAGAGAAAACCACCATTTTTCAAACTTTTGTTCTACTTAGTTGTTTAATAAGAAAATTAAAATTTATTTAATATTTTTTTATAAAAAAAGTAGTAATTTAAAAATAAAAAATAATTATTACTGAATTTCATACATGTTTTTAAATTAAATTATAATATTTATTAGGAAAATATTATATATATTTATCAAATATACAAATTTTACGCACTCACGTAAAATTTTTTATCTTATAAGTTTTCAAAATTATATTATACTTTATTGGTTTTTTTTTATTTATGATGTTTCAAAATTATGTCTTCTTTTTTAAATATTTTAAACTTTTTTATTTTTAATTTTTTTTTTTTACTTTTCAATATTAAAAGCCATGAAACTTTAATTTTATAAAAAAAATTAATTTAATATTGAATACATTAAGATTAAAAAAATTTTCTTAAAACTCCATAAAAATTAATATCATCCAAATAATTTGAGACAAAAGATGTAATCTATAAATAATTTTAGTAATTTTTTACTTAAATCTTTAAAATAAAAGTAGATACGTTAGTGCATCATTTGAATACAAAATTTAATGCATTGTGATATTGATTGGCATCTTCAGCTCCGTTTATTTTGGAAAAAAAAATCAAAAAATAATTTTTATATTTTTAGATGTTTGTTTGATAGAAAACTAGTTGGTCAATGAAAAATGATTTATTAATTAATGAAAAATGAGATAATTTTTAAAAAATCATCTTACAGATTTAAAAAAATATATATTTTTCAAAAAAAATTATCTATAAGTATAATTATTTATCAATATTTTTTATAATAATTTTACTTATAAATAATATAATATATTAATATATTAATAAATAATATATTAATACATATTATTATAAATAATATATTCAAATTAATAATAAATAATATTATATTAATAAATAACATAATAATAAATATTATTAATGTAATTAATAAATATTATAATAATATATTAATAAATAAGATTATAAATATTATTAAATAATATAAACAATAATAACTAGTTTTATTTTAAGTATTTTTTATATTAACATAATATTATAATATTAACTATTATTATTAATATATAATTAATTTTAATATTAATAATTTTAGTATGTTTTAATAATAAATAATTGTTAATATTTTAATAGTTATATTAATATTATTTTTTAAAAAATTTCTAAAAAACAACCAAGCAACAAAAAATAATTTTTTTTTAATTCATCCAAATAATAAAAAACTTTTTACAATTAAAAAAATATAAATATTTTTTTAAAATTTTTTTTCAAAAATTAGTTTTTGTGAAACAAATGAAGCCTTTTTAGTAAAAAATTCTCTCATGTTCACTCATAGATACAAAGATAGCTGAACCATTGAGATGTAGTCCCGAGCCCCGACGACCAATATCGCTCCAAATGCTAGTCGTGTTCCAAATTTGCGTGCATTTTAGATAAACATTTGTTATATATTTTTAAATTAGTTTACGATCCATGCAATGCATGAATTATTTTATTAATTTAAATATGTGTTTATATTATAAAAATTATATTTTTCTTACAATTATATTTAAATTTAAAATTTTATGATAAATATAAATATATATATTCAATTAACATGTCATAAAAAAATTAAACTTTACTATTATTATCTTGATCAGAATATTAAAAATAAATGTGAAAAATATAAGATATTAGATATAGATCAAAAAGTAAAAAGAATTTAATATAAATATAATATTAGTTTTTTAGGATAACATAAATATTGAATGATCAATTAAATAATAAAAAAAGTATTGACATACCTTTACTCAATTATGATTTTGATCAAATACTAAAAAAATATCAATGAAGAAATGTGTAACAAATAAAAAAATTTGAATAAAAATAATGTCAAAAGAATAAATCATCTAAATAAAATAAATAATAAAATTACAAAAATAATATAAATCTTAAAGGAAAATTGAATATTAAAAAAATATGATGTAGCACATATTATTAATTATCAATAGACTTAAAGTGATATGTGTTTTCTGAATTTAAAAAGAAATTAATAATTAAGTATTTGAAAATAAAGAAAATATATAGAAGAAATATATGTGATTTAAATTTAGGGAGAATATTTTTGTTTTCATTATTTATTTTTGCATATTTATAGTAAAAAAATCAATAATTTAATTTGTTTTTAAATTTATCTATATTTTAATTAAAAATTACTTACTTGGTTAATGAATGTTTTGTCATATATTATTATATTTTTATCTACGTAATACCAGTCCAATCCCACACCAAAGTTTAAATTCACCATCTATATAAAAAATAATTTTTCATCTATTTTAGTCTTAATTATTTTCTAAAGGAATTTTATATATCATAGGACATATGAAAACATAAAAAAAAAATTATTATTGTAGTGCAAATAAAAAATAACTATAAGTATTATAAGTTATTATTGACCTATTTAACTTATTAAAAAAATTATTTTTTTAACACTTAATTTATATACTAAAAAATAATTTAAAGTGAAAGTTGGTTAATATATTTAATGTACATGATGAAATTATAATAATACACATATTTCATGCATGCATTTAGTTTTATTGATTATTATATAAAAATAAATTAATTTAAAATAAAAAATATTGAAAACATATATTACAAATATAATAATAATAATGCAATATTTAAATTTATCCATGCTTTACATTACATATATTAATATTAAATAAATAAATAAATGAAGTCTAAAACTTCAAATTTGTTTTACAACGTATTTATATAGTTTTAAATTCAAGATAAAGAACATGTGCACGTTTTATATAAAAAATACTCAGGTTAATTTTAAATGAGATTTAGTTTTTATTAGAATAGTCTTATTTAAATGAAGATAAAGATTTTAAATTATTTGACATAAAAAATTTGGATAAATATGATTCTTTTAAGATTTGAAATATCTTTTAAATTTAAATAATAAAATGATTTAGTAGTTAACTACAAGTAAATAACTATATTATGTGTCAATAATATAAATTATCCTTATGAGATTACAAGAAAATAAAACTTACCAAATATGTATATTTCAATAAAATATATGATATGATATGTGATTATTTTAATAATTTAATCATTAAAAAATTTTATTTTTAAAGTAATTTTATCACTAATGACATAGGATTATTTTATTTGATTAAAATTTATTAATTTTTAGTAATTAAAGATCATTATATTTAATATTACTAAAAATTAAATATTATTTTGTTTGAAAAAATCAAAATAACAACATGCATTATAAAAGTTAAATAAATTAATGATTTTAATGTTATTTAAATATAACAATTTGTAAAATATTAGTAATTTTTTATTTACTTCATAATAAAATATAATTAAATTATTATTAAAAATATATATTTATTAATATGTGTACTAGTTTTTATAGTATAAATTATGTAAAAAATTATGAATTAAAAAAATTATATTATATATAATTTGAAAAATCCTACAAATTATTTTTGAACTTGTTATATGAATATTAGTTTAAAAATATAAAAAATTATAATTTTAAAAAATTGTAATTAATGTTGAAAATAAATAAATTTTTAATTCATATATTAAATGAGTAATATTGACTATTATTAAGTTTATATATATATATTTTTTTTTTATAATAAAAGTTTTTCACTCATTTGTATAAGAATAAAACCACCCTCCATAGTCGTGATTTAATCAATCTCAATGATCCACAATAACCATAAAATAAATAGGAGTAATAATAGTTCGGATTGAATTTTATTTGATTTTTTTATAATATTATAAAATTTTAAAATCCAATTTGAATCCAAATCGAAATTTTTTTGAAGCCGATTCGATCTGAATCAAATTATACCAATTTAATTCGATTCATCGTTTTTAAAATTTATATTATTTTAATAATTTTTAACATATTTAAATATTTATATATAAAATAATTATTTTCATTTTATAAAAATTAAAAATATATATAACAATTAATAAAAATATATAATTTAGTTCGATTCGAAAAATATTTTATGTCTCAATATAAAATTTAATTTAAATTTAATATATATATAATATTTAATAATTATAAAAAAAAATTGAACCGAACTTATTACTAAAATTTTAAAATAAATTTTTTATTTTTTTCTCACCTCTCTAAAATTAAGAACAATAAATAATCATTATAATTATCATATATATATATATAAATCATTATTTTTTTGAATAATAACCTTATGTTAAACACCAATTTACCAACGTAGAACATGACACCCACTTGTCAATTCGATCTTTCAATGCATGATTAATTGGTTTTCTTCTTTTACAGACAAAGGCCATTGAATCTGTCGTTTCTTTATTCATGCCCCCAAAGTGGAACATCATACTATAATTTTAACATTTTACTAAACAAATTCCAAAGGCTTATGCCTTATTTTTACAACCCTTAGTACTTTTGCTTTCGTTATAGCCAGTGTCAATTTCTTTGTCAGCAAATGCTACTAATTGAGCATGTTGATTTGTTGATAAATGACGATTTTTTTTTTTTTTACAAAAAAGATTGCGGTCATGTGAGTTAAATTTCGGATTTATTTTACAAAACTACAAACAATAAATAGTTATTTATTCATGAAAACAATATAAAACTTGATCACTTATATGCTTATTATGATATGAAGTACTTTATTATTCGCTTCCACTGTTTTTTTGCTCACTGCTCCTATGATATTCCAAAAAAGGGGTTGGGCTATAGTTCAAGGGGAATCCAGCAGCAGCCCAAAGTAAACTAGCTTCAAATTGCAAAAAAATCATGCAAAATAAGGTGGATTTTACTACTAGGTTCTGACTGTTAACTTACTCAGGTGTTAACTTACTCAGGTTCGATCCAAAACTTTTGAGGGATTAACAGTAAATTTAATTTTGATGAGATTAAAAATAATAATAATAATTATTATAAATATAATTAAAAAATTTTAATAAAAATTTTATATTAAATAAATTTTATTTAAATTAAATTAATGATGTAATAAATTCAATCATAATACATCGAAAATATGATAAAATTTAAATACAAACTAAATAACGTAGGCTACTGGCGAGCGAGTAACCCTCTGCAACTGTACCTAGTGGGAAAGTGGGGGACCGGTACTACTCACTAGGAGAAATGGGGGATTTTAAATATTGCAATGCAACAACCCAACAGTCATTAAATCTTGACTTGCAAAACCTTAATTTAACGGCCAGAACAGTCCAACAACCGTTTAACTTGGGGTCTCTAAAGATTATGAAATTAACCATGTCGGCAGCTACATATCTTTGCTAAAATACTGCTCTATGTACATTGCAACATTTTATTTTTTCTCATGGACTAAAAGACAAAAAAAAATTGGGTACTTGACGGTCTTTAGAGCTCTTGGTTTAGAAAAACTTAGGCCTCCTAAAATCATGCCCTCTAAGGGGAACTCATGAGCCATGAAAGCGAACCTGGTGGCTATTAATCCCTGATTCGGTCAATGCCAAATCGATAAATCAATGAACCATGGCTGGTTGGAGAAAATATGAAAGGATCTGTTCTTGGAGAGATTTCGGGGCTTGAAAATGGTTAGCAACATCTCTAGGAAAATGGAACTTTTTGCCGAGAAAATGGGACGCGGCTGCACTTGATTTGCTGCTTACAATTTCAAGTCTTTAGTGCTTTCTAAGCACAAAAATTCACTTATTTCAAAGAATCTACAGAATCAATACGAGAAGCAAGTGATGGTCGCATGCTCGGTCCAACAATAACAGCTAACCGGAAGATGAGCTGCAACTTTGCTATTGGCTTGAGGAAATGACACAGAAAACTAAAACCCTGAAAAGCTGAAACTGTGTTTCAACTTTTGACATCATGAAGTACTAAAAAAAATAAAAAAACAAGTGGATACGGAAAGAAGAATACTAGGCTGACGGTAATGATGCTGTACGAGAGTTTGAAAAGTTGGAAAAAGACACAAACAATTCAAGCTTCATTGACTTGACAATTTTTTCCATAACCCTAACCACTCTTATTCACTTGAAACCTAACTCCTTTTTGGTTGGCAACCAAAGTGTTGATGTATCTATCCAATTTGGTTATTGATTCAAAAGATATGAAGCATTGTCCCTCATTATCTTCCCTGTGAATTCATCTGCTAAAAACCTATAAAAGGCCATTCCATTAATGGTAAGATCTTCGAAGGTCTTCATGTGGAACAAGGCTGACCCCAGGTTCATGGCCACAGTAGGAATGGACAGGAATAAAATTGTAATAGTTGGCATTCGTTTTCCAACTACAGCTTTGATGGAACTATGTAGCCATAAAGAGAGTGTGAATGCCATTTCATGGGCTCCATTAATTGGAAAGCAGCTGTGTTCTGGTGGGGATGATTCAAGGGCTCTAATATGGGACGTGGTGGGCTCAAATTTTCGATCAGAAAATGGAGGAGACATGGAACCGTAGATGTGGTATGGATCAGCAGCAGAGATCAATCATACTCGGCAGTGGTCTCCAGTTGAGTTGTACTGGATTGCTATTGCTTTTCTGACTAAATTGCAATTCTAAAAGGTTTAGAGAAATTCTAACTTAGGCTTACCATATATATGTAACTTGAATCATTATGATTTAAGATCCCAGCTAGTAATTTTTTTTTTTATTAATCATGGTTTTTCTACCACAAAAAAAAAGAAAAAGAAAAAGAAAGAGCCAAATGCATGCAAAGGAGTGTAGATTGAGTTTATAAATATTTTTATTAAAGAAATAAAATTTCAATTTGGTGAACTTTATTTTCAATTTTATATTATTATGGAAAAAAAGGAAGATTGGGATGTAAATATATAAAACTGCATGGAGGGATCAAATTTATTATTCTACTAAATTAAGATATCATATTTTTATTTTACTTTTTTATAATTTTATAATATTTTTAATACAAATTTTAACATAATGATAGATTTCATCTTAGTCTCCTGAGCCATCCAATCATTAATCAAATCATATGAAAAAAAATTATTACCTACATAAAATTTTCAATGATGGATTTGATGTTTAAGTCAATTAATTCATATAATTATTTTTAAAAATTGACATATAATAAATTTATAATTTAAATCTTAACATTTATATATTTTTATTTTTAAGTAGAGATATCTTTTATATATATATATATATATATATATATAAAGCCTTCAATGGTGTGGTTGCATGAAAAAATTTTGTTTTATTATTTTTCGATAAATAAGTGAGTACTAATATTTTTTTTAAAATAAAAGTTTCACAAACAAATTTTGATAATTATGACTTGTAATTAAGTGAATTATAAAATCGATTTATGTAGAAGATTATTAACAATTACTAATTAGTTTTTTCAAACGGTAAAAGATTTTTTTAGTTTCATTCAATAGATTATTTTTTTTGATTGAACAATATTTATTTATATCATATTTAATGAATTCATGAAAAATTATTTTTTAATAGAATTCAAAACTTAACTCAATTAACATATTAGTCACTCTAAGATATAAAATCTAATAAGTTTACAATTCAAGTTCTAGTACCTATAATCCATTTTCCTTATCCCAAGTTTCATCGCTATAGTCTTTTTTATATAAAAAAAAGTTAAAATAATAAAAAAATTTATAAATTTTATTTAGATAAATCTCATATATTTTTATTGTACTCAAATGAATTCTTAATATTTATTTTGCATCGACGTAAGCCCTTAATTTTTTTTTAACCTAAATAAGCCTTTAAAATTTAATTTATATTTAAATGAACTGTTATCATTTAAATTATAAATAAATCAGTTTTTAGTATAAATTAATCTTTTATTTGAAATAAAAATATATTTGGGTATAAATAAAAAAATAAAAATTATTTGAGAATAATTAAAATAAAAAAATTTATCTAAATAAAATAGTAAAGTTCAAAGGCTCTATTAATTTTTTAATAAAAATTTTTATTTTTTTATAGCCTATCAACTAATTGGAATTCAAAACAGGAGAAAAATAAACTTATTTTACCACTTGAATAACTTCAGTTGGCAATAAATAATAATTATTTTTTATGCCAAAAAAAAAAAAAACGACCGAAAAAAAAAAAGGGCCAGTGTGGCATTCAGATTTACGAGGTTTACTGGCGGTAAAATCCCCAAATAAAAAGAACCCTTTTTAATTTTTATTTTTTTACATTCTGTTTGCTTTCTCTTTAATCTTAACTTTGCTGAGTGGAATCTCGATCGACAGCGACTCCAACTTTCCCTTCTGCCAAAAATGGCGATGACAATTGAAGGTAATAATAATCTCTTATTTCTATATTATTTCTCTTTTTTTTTTTTCCTCTTCGATTCATCCTCGTTGTTTGCCCTGCCCTTTCTTTTCAACTAACTGAAAATTTTAACGTTAAAAATTGGTCATTTTCTCAAACAATTTTGAAGGATGCTTTGAGTTTGAATATGATCTTGTAATTAAATAGGGTTATGAAATGAGCTTAAATTGTTGGGCCAAGATCTTCTTTCAAGGAGGGGTCTTGGTTTTTTTTTGTGATCAATTGTTTGCAAATTTAATTTGTTTATTCGGCATTGTTTTGTGACTAATTTATTATTATTATTTTTGTTTCCTGGTGCATTTGCCGCTTGGGGTTTGTTGGATGAATCTTGTTAACTGCAGTGTAAGTTGTAATCTTTGTTGGCAATTCTCGGTTTTTATGAAGTTATAAGCAAAGTGGAATTTATTTATTATTTATTATTTTTGGAATATGCAGGCTTGCTGGGCTTGCTTTTATGTTTTCAGCTAGTATACTGTTGCAAATTCTGGTATGTTTTTCTAATCTGATTCAGCTGTAAGCCTATAGCCGGCGGTGGCACTGTATTCTTGTAAATATTATCTGAATAATGATTTATGTGTATTTTACAGTTTGGTATTTAGAATGCATGGGCATCAATACGCTGATGGGTTCTTGTTTTACTTTTTCCTTGTGACAGAAGCAGTGCTAGTGTTCAGATATGTAATTAGCAATATGTTTGAAGCTTTTTTTGGTCATGGTCTTTAAGTCTAAGCAATTCTAATTCACAGAACTTAAACATGCTTCAAACCATGTTATTATGCCATTCATATTGATCTGAGATGATATTCACTCATATCCTGTTAGTGTGCTTGATATCTTGAGAAGAGGAATTGTGATTCATACTAAGAGACTTTGTCTGCTAAAATTTAGAAGTGGCAATGTCTTGAATTTGAGATTTTTGATTTCCTTTTAAGGTTAAACCGGAGAATTTTGGCAGAAAATATGGGCAAAAGAACACAACTCTGTTGGATCAAGTTGTAATTGTCAAGTCTCGTGAATAAAGGAATGGTTGTTGGATTTGACCAATTTAGGTTAATTAAAGTCTATTAGGTTTAATTGCTTATGACTAAGGTTGTACAACGAGGTCAAGCACATTGAAGCTCATGGTCTTACACTTGCCTTGGTATACTTATTCTTATCTACTAAACTTATTTACTTGAACCATCATCTCTTGAAGGGAAGGTTGAGATGCTTTGGTTCTGAATGTCTTTAGTGATGGTATGAACCATTTGAGTGAAATCAAACTCCAGAATTTTTGGAGACGTAATATCATGCTGTCCTTTTTTGTGCCAAAATGGATTTTATAGACCTAGTGGCTGTCTTCCAGTAGAAATTGCTTGTTATAACCTGATGAAAAATTTATTGTTGAAACAATCCTACGGGTCTTTATGGCTGCATATAGCAATTTAATTCCCAGAAGGTTCTTTAGGTTCTGAATGTAATTAGTGCTAAAAGCTTAAATTTCTTCAAGATGAACTTGTCTATATTTAAGGTCATTTTGTTCCTTGGACTTGATGTCCTTAAGGGCATTGAAGTGACTAGTACTTTATTTAAGTGGCTCTCCTTACTACCTTCTCTTAATTGCTGTTATGGGGTTGATTTGCTTTCTGGTACCTCTACCAATTGGTCTAAGGTTGAAAAGGAAACAAACATTTTCAGGTAGTGGTTAGGGGATGTGGGTTTTCCCCCCCTGTTTCAAGGATTTGATATTAATCTGAAATTCTGATTTTTCCGAATAAAAGTGAATCTAGGATCAAGAAGTTGCTGGTTGCATTCATCCATCCATTGACTGATGCAACTGTTTGAAGAGCTTAAAGTACTTTTGCTTTCTTCTTAGGCTTGGATTGCAAACTAGTAAATTCACTCAAATTTTTAGTACATCAACTCCCAATAATCCATTGACTAATATTATAGTATTCTTTGTTAATTCTTGTGTCAGGCTTGTGCATTATACAATAACTGGTGGCCAATGCTTTCAGGTGAGACAGGCTATTACTAGTTGGTCATGCTAATTATGCATTGATTTGCATTTAAATTATTGATAATGTGAATCCACTATGCATTGATTTGCATTTAAATTATTGATAATGTGAATCCACTATTATGAACAGCTCTCATGTATGTCCTGGTGCCAATGCCTTGTTTATTCTTTGGAGGTGGGTCGACTCAGTTTCTAATCAGCCGAGATGGTGGGGGGTGAGTACTTATAAATCAAAGTTTTTAAAAACTCTCTCTCTTAATTTTCCTGATGTATTTGATTAGCATAATGGTTTCTTGATTGAGGTCGCTGGTTTCATTGGGAATGTGATATGTGGACTCTTAATAAAATAGTTCCTGAATTTGCCACCTTGTTTTCTTTTTCACCTTTTCTGTTGAGCTTTCTTCCGGAAATTAGCAGGAAGTTCATTGTGTGAGAGACAGAGATAGAGAAATCCCCATGTATATCTTTTACTTTGTTTCTTGTGTAAAAATTTTATTTTCTTTTTGTTGATTTTGTTGCAGATGGATAGATGCTGCCAAATTTCTTACAGGGGCATCTGCGATGGGAAGCTTTGCAATTCCCATTATTCTTAGGCATGCTCACATGATTTCGACTGGTGCAATGTTCATTGAATTTACATCATTCGTCATATTTGTCTGCACCGTCTTGTGTTTTCACCGAGCTAGCCTTGAAGACGACTGGTAACAAATGCTCTTTGGAATTTCTAACGTAACTTACATACATCCTTCAGTGGGATCTCTGATAGTTGATTGCTTGTGCCATGTATGGTCCTTTGGCAAAGGAAAAGAAACAGAAAAGTTTCCATTTGTCAATCTGTCTTATCGTGTATCTTTGACAAAACAGTTGGTTTACCTTGTGCTTGACATGGTTCGCTGTTAGTATTAAAATTCCAAATCACAATTTTAGATGTCTCAACAACGTCAGGTGGGGGACAAGCTGATGAAATTGAAGTGATTAATTTGATTTTTTTTTTTTTTTTGGTTATTTTGGTTTTAAAAGTTGGAATGGCAAGAGTGATGAATCAATTAGATGTGTGAATGGACATTGAAAATTTTCCCATTCTGAACTCAAACTTTTGAGGCATAATTAAAATTTTTCTGACTTGCCATTGTCATTTTATTTCCACATTCTTTACTCAAACTCTTCAATTTCATGTCTTCAAATTCACTAAATTAATATGGAAGATCATTAGATGAGTCTACTCTGACAGAAAAAAAAAAAAAAAACAAAAACAAAGGTAATAACGCGCGGCTGACCAAATAATAAATATGTTGTGGCTAGGGTGTGCAGTCGGTTAATTTAGTTAATTCGGTTTGAAAAAATCAATAACCAAATTAATTGATTTTATTTTATCAGTAACCGAACCGATCAACAAAATTTTAATTAACCGATTTAACCGAACCGATCAAAAATCGGTTTGATTCGGTTAATTCGATTAAATAACCGAATTTTTCATTATTTTTTCTCTTATTTTGAATAATTATTTAGCTACAAATTTAATATAATAAAACTCAAATTAACATATCATTCAAATTAAATCACTAAAGAATTTAATAATTTTTACAATATTTTACAAGAAAAAAGATAAATAAATACTCATTTAAACTTATTTAATCAAAATAAATTAAATAATAAGTTTTAAAAAGTATTACTTTAACATATATCAAATAACCAACAAAGCCATCAATACATAATAATTGTCATTTCAACACATAAACAAGTTTTCAAAGATCAACAAGCCAACTTAAAAAAGCAAATCAAGCAAATATGCATCTCATAACTTTGGTGCAAAACATAAAAGACATTTTAAGTTGACAAATTGAGTTAACAACTTATACAAAACATAAAACAAGACAAGAACACTCCGAGTTGACAAATGGATATAAAAGTTCATAAAAAAACATAAAACAAGCTAATTAAAAGACATTCCAAGTTCTAACAGCATTCTTCATACATGAATCCCATAACTTTGGTGCACATCCTTCATTTTTTCCTAAAATATTAAAGAGATTAAAACCTTAATTAGTTGTCAATGAATACAATAAATATTTTTTAAATGTAAATATTCATAGAAATTAATAATGAAATTACCTCAAAAGGTCCGTGCACCTTTGTTTTAATTAATTACTGGATCTAAGGCAATTTTTGACAAATCTAAAAATATATAAACAAAAAATAACAAAAGTAAGCTTTAAACAAATAAAAAAATAAAAAATAATAATCCTTAAAAAATAAATGATAGTATAAATAAAATATTACCTAAATCCATTTTGTCAAGCTGTATCAAATCATCTTCAGGTTGAAATGAATCAAGATTAGAAGATCTATGTAACCAATCTTGAGCACAAATAAGGGCTTGTACAATTTTAGGAGTTAAAGAGCTTCTATATGCATCAAGCACACGACCACTAGTGCTAAAAGCAGATTCGAAAGTAACTGTGGATATAGGAATTGCTAACACATCACGAGCTAGATGGGAAAGGATAGGAAACCTATGGCTATTAAGTTTCCACCAAATTAAAACATCAAAGTCATCACTATCATCATCATCAGGCTCCTCACTCAAATATTTAGTCAATTCTGATTTATGTTCATCTTTGCCATGTTCAATCCTATACCTCTTGTACTTGGACTTAAAGCTTTCCTTTTTTTTTGTCGTTCCATTTCCATTTTCATCATCGGTGGGCTGTGACATTTGGCTCACTTGACTACTTTCATCAACTTGCTCAGACTGAGGTTCTAACATTTTTTTGTATTCATTAACTAAGTCATTTATTGCTTGTTGTACTTTTTTAATCATCAATGAAGCTTCATCAAAAGAATACATTTTCATGAAGCAATATTCAACAAAAGGAAACTTTTTTGAAGGATCAATAAGAGAAGCAATATAAACCAACATATTCATTTTCTCTATATTTCCCCAATACTTATCATATTTATCCTTCATTCTCTTTGCCATTGCATTCAACTCAACATCAGGATTTAATTGTCATTATCGCAAAGTGGAATAAACATCACATATATCATCAAGAAAAGTATTAGATGTGACGTAAGAAGTACCTAAAACTTTCACGGTGAGATCATAAAATTATTGCAAGAAAAGGCAAAACTTCTTAACAATTGCCCAATCATTTTAATCGGGTACCCCATCTCCCATCAAAAGCTCACTTCTATAATAAGGATCAACATCATCAAATGCATCAAATGCCCTTTCAAACTTTTGAGCTGCATCCAACATCAAATAAGTAGAATTTCATCTAGTGCTAACATCCAAACACAATAAACTTTTACTTTGAATATGTTCATTCACAATACACTCTTTAAACTTAGCTAACCTGGAAGGTGATTGTCTCACATATCTTATTGCCCCTCTAACACGAGTAATTGTTTCATTCATTTCCTTCAATCCATCACAAACAATAAGATTAACAATATGTGCAATGCATTTCAAATGAAGATATTTGCCTCCCAAAATACTAGTTTCAGCATTGTTAAATTTTTTCCTCAAATATGCAATTGCAACATCATTAGAACTAGCATTATCAACTGTAACAGTAAAAATCTTATCAATCCCCCAATCACGCAAACATTTTTCAACCGCCTTACCAATAGCTTCACCTTTGTGACTAGAAATGGGACAAAAATTTAATATCTTTTTGTTTAGTTTTCAATCTTTGTCTATGAAATGAGCCGTAAGACACATATAATTGACCCTTTGTAATAAGGTCTATGTATCAGTGGTAAGAGATACTCTTGTAAAATATGATTTCATGAATTGCTTCAAATGAGTCTTTTCATCAATATAAAGCTTATAGCAATCCTTAGCAACTGTCCATCATGATGGTACACGAAATCTAAGACATGCAACTGACATGCAATGCCTAAATCCTTCCGACTCCACAAATCTAAATGGCAACTCATTCAGAATGATCATTTTAGCTACAGCTTTTCTAACAGCATCTTGATTAAATTTTCAAGTGCCTAAAGATTCCACTCCTCCTGACGGCAACACCAATTTTGTTTGAGTACCATCATCCCCACTAACACGAGGAACCTTTTTACAAGAATTTATGTGATTCTTTAAAGCGGTGGTTCCATTCTTTTTAGGATCAGCAAAAAATTCTCTGTCACAATAATTACACCTAGCTTTATGATTACCTTCCTCATTAACAAATTTAGTAAAGTGGTCCCATACCTCTGACCATGACTTAGATGCTCGTCTCATCACTTTAGAATTTGCAGTTGCACTTTTTGTTACCTCATCATATGCAGGAAGTTGAGAGGCCAATTGCGTTTGATTAGTTGTAGAATCCAAAATCATATCATTCACTTCATTTGACATCTTCAAAAAAAAAAAAAGCAAGTGATCAAATTATATCCAAACAATAAAAAATAAATAATTAAATTATATTAAAATAATAAATAAAAATAAAATTATATTCAAATAATGAAAAAATAATAAAGTAATATTCACACAATTATTGAACACATTGGATATTCAAATAATGAAATAGTTTGTTAATCAAACTATATATTAGTTGCTTATTTTATCAACAAACAATATAAATGTCTAGCATAGTTTAGGCTAATTTATTTTAACTTTTAATTTAAGTATCTAGCATAATTTAGATTAATTAGTTGCTAGATCTAGTAAGAAAGTTAAAACTTAAAAGTGCTAGATCTCTGACAATAGATTTCTTTAAATTCTTTATTCCCAAATAGTTGTGTTTTAAATTTATTTCTCTATGTATACATCCAGTATTTACACACTCTACTTCAAGGTGTAAATCACTTAAACTATTTCTGTCTTTCGCTTGTGAGTTGTGGGACCATTCTTGAATCATCTTAGTCTACATCATTACCATGTTGCCATACCATTAGTCATCCCTAAATTACCAAAAGAAAGCAACAAAATCTGCATTTATTAAAGCTGCATCTCATTTTATAACCAAATGATCTCATCAATCATTTGATTTCATTTCTTCTCATTCATTCCAAGTGTGTTCTTCACACTTTCCACAGCACCCTGAGCCATGCCCTTCATTTGCTCTCCAGTCTGCAACAGTACAATTTCCTATTTCATTAGTTTCCTAACCAAAGCTCAAAATAACGTAAACTTTATCAATTGTCTATTTAATGTACCTTAAAATGAGGTATTATTATTATTGAAAAGCAAAAGAATTGATGAAAGGGAATGACAGATAAAGAAAAAACCTGCTGAAGGAAACCAGTAGTCTGCTGCAAGAAACCAGTAATCTGCTGCAGGAAACCAGTAGTCTGCTGCAGGAAACTAGTAATCTATTGCAGGAAACCAACAGACATAGGAAACCAGCAGTCTGCTGCAGAAAACTAGTAGTCTGCTGCTGTCTTTGCTGAGCAGACTCTTGAGCTGATTGAGTAGCATTTGTTGCCTGGTCTCTAGCTGTATTTGCAGTATCCTTATAATTGCAGAGCTTGAATTCTGCTTGGGGAATAGACTTAACTAAATCAGCAGATAAAATTCATCAATCTGAGAAAGGTGTGTTTCACCACACATTAATTGGTTTCCCCAGTCGGCCTCCATGCTAGAAAATAGCATTTTCTTTTACTTTTTTTTGAGTCCACTGTCCACATCGTCTTAGTCCGAATAGTTGTTGCTTTCTTTTGGTAATTTAGCAAAGCAAGTCGAAACTGGTAGAAACTATTATTAAAAATCTTGCTCTCTTCATTTTTATAAGTTAAAGTGCTTTCCTCAACTAAAAGGAATATTTTCACAACTTGCTACAGATACTGTAAATCCAATGTGGGGCATGGAAGGTTTTGACTTTTGATCCTTTTGTTCCAAAACCTAGTCAATCAACTGGAGGAGTAAACAAGCCACTGAAAGTCCTAGACCTATTCCTTCCAGGCTAGAGATAGTGTCCATCTATCGAATCACTCTAAACAAGTAAACAACAAAAGCTACTGAAAAATACCAGCAAAAAAAACATTACCGTGAGCACACTTTGGGGCTGAGGTTTGGTTGTTTGGGTTATGCTTTAGCTTAAAACATACAGGAAAAATACAGCTCTAAACATCACGCTAAAAGAAAAAATAAAGGTTATTAAGATTTAAGAACTTACGATGGCGTCTTGGGCAGATTGATCTCTATAACTGTGGATCTTGTGTAGCAAATTAGAGGGAGCAAGAGATTATGAGGCAAGTAGCCAAGCAAGAGAGTAAGAGGGAGGCAAAGATGCAGAAGATTGAAGGAGAGCAAACTGCAAAGGGCAGAACACAGTAAGCTGCAACAAAGGAAGAGCAAAGAGCAGAAAGGAGAAACGGCTGGGTGGACTGGATGAGTTATAAAAAAGGGAAGTTAAATTTAGGTTTTTTTAAAGAGAATTTACATATTTATCCTTAGTTATTATAAGATCAATTAATTCGGTTAATTCGATTATCAATTTTAAAAATCGATAACCAACCGATTTAACTAATTTAACCGATCTTAAAACCGATTATAATCGAAAATCGATTAAATCGAATCGAAATGATCATATTTCATAATTTCGGTCGATTAAATCGATTAGAACCGATATATGCTCACCCCTAGTTGTGGACATTGTTTAATGAACAATAATCCATTCCGAGTTTATTTTGCACCACACAATTATTAACATAGAAGGAGATTTTGAGTATGAGTCCCTGCCACACAACAATTAAATTTTAAGCCGACATAATCGCCACTGATCTGTTCTTGTTTTGATTTTTTAATCAAAATAAGTAAATATGCTTTTCGCAATAAAAATTCATATTTTATTTTTTTAAGTAAAAAATTAAGTAATGAAAGATTGTCCCATTTTACGACATGAGATGTCATACTACATTTTATTAATAAATTACATATTAAAAAGGACTTTAGGGTAAATTGACTATAAATTTTGTAGAAGTTGAATATTTACATTGAAATTATAAATCACTTACTAATGAAAACATTACAGTTGGACGGTTGGAAATGAGAACCATTGGGGTAGTGAGGATGGAATATAAAGGAGAAGAATTTGATATATAAAAAATAAAATCAATAAATTAAAATTTTTTGTTATATAAATTAAATATATAAAATTTTAATAAATTTTAACATATTTTAAAATAAATATTTTAATAAAATTTTTATTATTTAATAAATTCAATTAAATTTAAATTATAAATAATATTTTAATTATCTTTAAAATAATATTTTTAATTACTTTTTATATATTATTAATTTTTATATTAAAATTTATCTTTAATTAAAATTTTTATTAAATTATTTAAAAAACTTTTACAAATTTCACTGAAAAATTTTATATAAATTTTGTCGAAATCTAAATAAATTTACGATCCACATGCTAACGAGGACTGTTGGAATAAGAAGAATCAAATTTAAATTTTATAAGAGAAAACAACTCGATCAACTTTCATTGATCACATTTTAATTTTTCATGTATATATATATATATAATTTCATAAACATCGAGCTTAAAATATTCCATGATCAAGTACAAAATAAAAATACAGCATATCATCTTCCACTTGACCGTCCAACTGCACCTGAATTTAGAAGAACAAAATCCCCCATTTTAATCAGGAAATATTAAAGGCGCTCCCAAAAGCCCAATAATTAAAAACTTTTAACAATTAATCAAGAAACCCAGTTTTACACCAAATTGCATTTCTGACCTGCCTAAGATCCCTTCCTTTCAAAGTCCTCCCTATTCCTTCAAGCACCAAGAAAGTCGTCTTCGGCGACACTCCAGAACCTTTGGCGACGATTTCATGCGGAGGCAATATCTCCTGCTCTCCCTCCTCATCGTAACAATCAACTTCTAGGAACTTCTTATTCCTTTCCCTCGCCACCGCCATCGACAGCAGAGGCACGTTCACCGGTGCCGACTGTTGCTGCTGGAACTTACTAGAGTATTCTTTTTCCTGTGGTGTCGGCCGAGGAATCGTTGCTCCTACCTTGACGGTTGATGACGAGGAAGGAATTATCGGTTTTCGGTAAAGCATTTGACAGTGGCTTGGTTCCGGCAATGCAGCGAGGATTCCGGAACTCTGCGAAAAAGACAGGCGGCGGTTATGGTAATTGGTTGTGGCGGTGGAAGGTGGCTGGCGGTGGTCCAGAAAATATCGTCCTCCGTGAGTTCGTCACCGTCGTTGGCTGTGGTAGGGGATGGGGACGTCACACCAAGGAAGCGGTCCATTGTTGTAAGATCAGCGAACCATTTGAGAAAAATAAGGCGGAGAATGGAGGAACGAGGAGGAAAAAAAATGGAGAGTGGTATTTTCGGCTTGGGCTCTGGTTGGGATTAAGTGGGAGTAGGGCCCATTGAGTCGTTTTCAACTGGTGACGATGCCGATGGTATTTTTTTTTGGACCCACCTGGCTAAACAACTAATTATCATGGCCTTATCTAGGAACCTCGGTGAAAGGTGGCTATCGTCTACGGTTGGGTCCTTGTGGTCCACTTCTTCTTGCCACTCACTTTGCGCCGCGTCATTCATATTCGTTTTTATTTTTATTTGGATAACTAGTAAAATAACTAAAAAAAAACCAACAGTTATCTAGTTTGATGCCAGAGTATCAAAATTTTAATCTGATAATCAGAGTTTTTTTTTTTAAAGGAATTTGTTAATTTCCAATAATTTTAATTATAAAAAAGAACTAAACTCCCTTTATTTATTTTTTACTTTATCTTTTACAAAAATAAAAAATAGCAAAATCTTATTCCACAAAAAAAAAAAAAACAACCTCAAATGAGAATGGTTTGCACGTGTCACTTGATAGTCCGAACCTTTGGTCTCGAGCCAGGCTCTCAGATAGCGCGTTGAGTGTTGACGGAGAACTCGAGAGTCCCTTTGGCTTCCCGCATATCAATTCAATCTCAGCCCATCAACCACTCTTCCCATCAAAAAAGAAGAAGAAAAAAAAAACTACTCACCTCTGCATTTACCGGGCTCCACAATTCCGGAATAAACCATGATTACTTCGGTAATTACAACTCTGCCACTACCTACTTTCTTTTTTTCTTTGATTTTCGCGTTTTCAGTTATTGTTATTAATCCTTTTCATTTTTCTGGTTGGTTGTGGTAAAAAATGAAAAAATGGAGCAGCAAAGAAGCTTAACTGGGTCGTCGCAGAGCCCTAGATCTCCACCGTCACAGCCGTATCTATCAGTTTCCGTTATGGATCCCGTCAAATTAGGCAATGGCGTCCAAGCTTACATATCCTATCGCGTCATCACCAAGGTAATCGTTGCTAATTATTAAAATATTTTGTTCTTTATTTCTTTTTATTTTTTAATACTCGAATCAAAGTTTTGGATTTTTTGGCGGAAATTTCACTGTTTGAGCAGACCAATTTCCCGGAATACCAAGGCCCGGAAAAGATTGTTATTAGGCGTTACAGTGACTTTGTTTGGCTACGTGATCGCCTTTTTGAGAAGTACAAAGGCTTTTTCATTCCTCCCCTTCCTGAGAAGAGTGCTGTAGGTAAAGAAATTCAACGTTTTTGGCCTTCGTTTTGATTGTTTTCTAGCATTAAGTTAATGATCAATGCTTTTTCATTGTAATTTTGCTTCTTTTTGATTAATTGTTATGTGTCTTGTGATTAAATCTCTGAGCTTGTCTATGAACTACGAAGTAATATAAGTTTTCGCTGTTGCTGTTGCAGAGAAATTTCGATTTAGTGCTGAATTTATTGAGATGAGACGTCAAGCATTGGATGTATTTGTTAATCGGATTGCTTCACACAGTGAGCTTCAACAGAGTGAAGATCTTAGAACCTTTTTGCAGGCAGATGAAGAGGTGATGTATTTAGGGTTTGTTGCGTTGAATGGTTCGATTTAGGTTTTTTTTCTGTGCGTGTTCAAATGATAATCATTAGATCATCCGATATGATTTTTTCCAATGTTGAGTATTATAGCTAATTGTGTCTTTGCATTTAAGGTGCATAAACTCATTTTTAAATATAGAGATGTAGACTATTGTTCTAAAGTTTGATGAGTAGAAGGAAAGTTTTATAGTTATAATACAAATTGTCTCTATAAATTATACATTTTTAACAACTTCTTTGAAGGGGGGTAAGCAATTTGTTCTCTTCATTATAATGTTGAGCTCTTTGATACCTTTAGAAACTATTGATTATGGCACCCTTTACATTTCTAAATGCACTGTTATCAAAGAGAGCATCACTATTGCTCCTCCATCCAGGACAGTGCCGGTATTAGTGATTCTTCTGGTAATATATGTTGATGAGGAAGCATTATGATTTTAGTTACTTGAGTAAGCAGTAAGCACCTGTCACCTGTTCATGCTGGAAATTGTCATGCTTACTAACGTAAATTATTTTGTTCTCTGGACAATTGCTGACTAATTTCTGACCATTTTGATGTTCCTATTTTCTGTATTTATGCTTTTTTTAGAATAAAAATTTGATGTTAACTTTGTTGCTACTTTTTAGACAATGGAGAGACTGAGATCTCTAGAGACTGGTATTTTTAAGAAGAAGCCAGCTGATTTGATGCAAATGTTCAAGGTAAATAAGTTCTTCATGACTTTATAATGAGTTAGGATGTCAGTGGAATGACTGTATGGTAGACAGATGTAAATAAAATGTCTACTGACTAATGGGATGTCCAAAGACTTTAATTTGAACATTTCTTATCTGGTAGATAATTTGATTGGTGAATAAGTATAAACAAAAATTCTTGCCATAATGATAAATTCATTTTACAAATTTAACCTCGTTATTTGAGCCACACTTCAAGTTGAGAAGACTTCTAACAGAACTTATAAATCTGTCATATATAATTTGTTGCTTCTTTTCTGAAGCTCACAGGGAACTCTCTACTTGCTTTCTCTAATACCTTGGTGTCCCTTTTTTACTGCTTTAATGTATAATATTTTATGTTTCATTCAATTGAAGTAGTTTCTCAGGCTTGAATCTGACATGTTTATAATATTTAAATTCTTATGTTATTTAACATTAACTTGTCTAGAAATTTACCAGGATGTACAGTCTAAGGTGAGCGATGTTGTTCTTGGAAAGGAAAAACCTGTTGAAGAATCAAATCCTGAATATGAGAAGCTTAAACACTATGTTTTTGAGCTTGAAAATCATTTGGCTGAAGCCCAGAAGCATGCATATCGTCTTGTTAAGAGACACAGAGGTAATTAGGATTTTTGACCCCTGAACACTTTATATCTTTCTCAAGTGTTTATCTCCTATTGGTTTGAATAAAAATTGAACAAATTTTTTTTTTTTTTTTTTTGTTTCTGGTATATTCTCAGAGTTGGGGCAATCTCTATCAGATTTTGGTAAGGCAGCCAAGCTTCTTGGTGCTTGTGAAGGCCAAGCTGTTGGGAAAGCATTTTCGGAAATTGGGGCTAAATCTGAGACACTGGCAGCTAAGCTACAGAAGGAGGTAGGCTAGCTTTTATGGGTGAGCCTTAAGTTTGGTAGTTTGTCTTGCAGCCCTGAGGGCATATGTAAATGTGGCCTGATATATGATGCCCAAACTTTTCCATATTAAGGTATATAGGTAACACCACATTTTCACAATCTTTGATGGCTACAGGCCCATCAACTCTTGATGAACTTTGAAGAACCCTTGAAAGATTATGTTCGTGCTGTCCAGTCCATAAAGGTGAGTTGGGCTGCTGTCTTGTGCAATGTTTGATGACCAACATAATTTGATTGCAAGCGAAGCATTCCTTGAAAAAATTGCAAGCATAGCTTTCCTTGAAGAAATTATTGAAGCGCTATTTTTTTATGTACAGTACTGAATATAGTTAACTGGGAAAGTACAATTTTATAGCTGATCCTCTGGCATTTGTGTTGCATAATAGGCCACAATAGGAGAGAGAGCTAATGCTTTCAGGCAACAGTGTGAACTGGCTGAAACAATGAAGTTGAAGGAGATAAATCTGTATGCTTCTGATCATCCGTATTTGATGCCTTTTTTCCTCTTTCTATTTTTTCTATCTAGTGTTGCTATTAGCAGTGGCCTCTTTACATAATACTTTGATATGGCAAACAAGCTGCTCAGTCTGACGATCTTTATTAGTTTTATTTCTTAATTAGGTTTGTAATTTGAGCATATCTATTGTTTGCAGTGACAAGCTCATGCTAACACGCTCTGAGAGGGTGCGAGAAGCTGAGCATGAGTACAAGGAGGCAAGTCATTTTATCGAAGCTTTCACTAACATATTCCTATTCAGGCCATATGCTTTTGCCTCTGCTAACATAAGTCCGTGGTTGCAGTTGAAGGAAGAGAGTGAGGAGGCGACAAGAAGATTTGAGACTATTGTGCGACTGATGAGTGAAGAGATTGTACGATTTCAGGAACAGAAAACACAAGATATGGGGATTGCTTTTCATGAATTTGCAAGAGGACAGGCTCGACTGGCAAATAGTATCGCCGATGCCTGGCGAAGTCTCCTTCCTAAGCTAGAAGCTTGCTCTGCTTAATGAATGAAGGACTAGTAATCATCATCAAACTTATTGCTCACCTTGGTGGTGCTTAGATTGGAGAAATGGCAGCGTAGTTCTTGCTATGTAAAAACTTGACCATCTACCTCTGCCATTTTATGTTGTACCAGTTATGGTTCTTTTCAATGCTTTGTCTCGGTTCTACTTGTGCAAATTTTAAGACTGAGTGGCAAGTCAAGTCGATGGTCAACTGTTTTACCGATTAGAGCTGAGAAAAAAAAAAAAAAATCTTTCACGTGTATTTCATCCTTCAGTTCATAGTTACAGTTAGACTTACAGTGCAACTGGAAAGTAGTAGTCGAATTCAGGTTCCGTGATTCTCGTTTTCAAATTTTTCTGATACGGAACTGGATTTCTTTTCATTGTGGACGAGATTGTGCCAATAAGAATGCCGGAGTATTTTTTTTTTTTTTTACATCTATATATAGTTGGACCCACTCATACTAACAGAGCTGGAATAGCTCAGTTGGTTAGAGCGTGTGGCTGTTAACCACAAGGTCGGAGGTTCGAGCCCTCCTTCTAGCGATAAATTTTTCCTGATTTCTTTCTCTTGGGTGTAAAAATAATAATAAAAAAATCATTCGGTAATCAGCGCATTTCATTGCATTGGCGGCGATTGACCTAATTTAGGTTTTTGCTTTTTTTTGTTTGTTAAAATAATAATAAAAAAATTCTTCAGAAATCGGCGATTGACCAATTTTCAGGCCACAAGGTCGGAGGTTCGAGTTCTTCTTCTAGCGATAAATTTTTCCTGATTTCTTTCTCTTGGGTGTAAAAATAATAATAAAAAAATCATTCGGTAATCAGCGCATTTCATTGCATTGGCGGCGAGTGACCTAATTTAGGTTTTTGCTTTTCTTTTGTTTGTTAAAATAATAATAAAAAAATTCTCCAGAAATTGGCGATTTCATTGCATTGGCGGCGATTGACCAATTTTCAGGTTTTTGCTTTGCTGGTTGTACTTGCCCCTTACGTAGAAATGGAGAATTAGTCCTGCTTTCCCGCATGGTCAAAATAATACAAAGGCAGAATAAGCTCCTTAATTTTCAAATAATGAATGATGAGTTGGGTGTTGACTTTCCTACCGCTGAATGTTTCTGCCATGGATGTTTCCGTCCACTTTCCTTCACTAATATATAGAATATTTATCTTTTTGTATAAATACAGATTTCCTTGGGTCAAAGCAGCCGCAATTTCTGTTACAAACCACACAAACTGTCAAAATCCACGACAGACAGAAAGCAAACCAAAATCACCAAAATAAAATACAATAATTCAAGTGTTGGCTGGTGTTTGTGGGACTGATATAATAAATAGCTCTGAATACCATTATAGAATCTGTTTTGGTTCATTTTCAGAAATTGATCGTTCTGAATCAGAATTATTAGGCGGCTACCAAGACGCCTCTGCCCGGCATGCAATTATTCCTAGTTCAAAACATTAACATATCAGGTAAAAATTGCTATGGTACATTTTAACATCGGGTCACGACATGTTGCTCTGAAAGTATCAAGATATGAATCAACAACCAAAAGGTTTTGGGGCCAAATTGATTTGACTTCAGGGGTGTCTTTAATAATAGAAACAGATTTGAAAGATACGCTAAAACAGAAGGGTCCAACTTCGTGCTTTAATATGGCGTCTTTAAAATTCCAATTCCCGCAAAGTTACCTCTTCTATCAGAGTATCTGATTCTTGTCTTTGTTTCTGTAACAGTGGTCCAACAGTCTCTGCCAAGGAGCTAATCTGCCACTTCCATTACCTCTGAAGGTTTGTCTTTAGAATTCTTGTTACCTTAAGTTTTTGACTGGTAAATGTTAATTGGAAGTTTATTTTTTTTTAAATGTTGCACGACAGATTATTTCAACAATTATTATACGTGGCATAAACCGAGAAGCATGTCTGTTGTTTTAAATATCGTTAACAACTCGAGGTAAATGTTTTTTTTTTTTTTTTAATTTTTATTTACAAAGAAGTACCTCTCACAATCTTAAAGCTCTTGGTCTAGCTGTTGTTAACATGTCTTCTTGCATAAGTCAGTCGACTTCAATAGGAGAAACATGATCACGTAGTTAGACTCGTCCCTTTCAAAAGCCCAATCAGCTATATAATCCGCACAAAAATCCCCTCTATGGATATGATGAATTCCGCAATCTCAGTTTCTGTTAATCAACTGTTGGCATTGGTAAATAACATGGTATAGCGGATCAATCTTGATCACATTACCATGAGTCAGATTCATTAGTCTCTGAAAACCTCGATCCCATGCTAAGTCAGTCCCATGTAAAGGGTATATGGTTCTGCTCTGAGAATCGATCCCTCGTATCAAATTTTTTGGCGAAGCCAAACACCTAGTACCCATTACAATCCCTTGCAATACCTCCTATAGCCAACTCTCCTAGATTTGAAGATGTAGCACCATCCACATTAATTTAATAAAAGCAGATGGGAGAGTTCCAAGCAATAAGAAAAATCTGTTTAAAAGTAGTAAAAATTTGAGAATCACAAAAACTAAGAAACTCCCTAGCTCCGGCCAGAACAATATTAGCAGCACAATTTGGCCAAGAAAATCCCTTTTCAAAACAACGTTTGTTTCTCCATTTCCACACATACCAACAACCAAAAGCAAACATAACAGACCAAAGTATCTCCTCAGCTAAAACATTCTTTCTGATCAAATTAAACTTAATCCAATCTTGCAGAGTCAAAGAATTAAAGTGATCCAAAGTAGAATCTCGAAGCCAACAAGACCACAACATACTTGAATCTCTGCAATCCCTTAGCATATGTAAAGCCGATTCAACTGGATTTTCACATCTAGGACACATAGTTGAATTAGAAATTACTTTAGTCACACAAGCCTCTCTTGTAAGTATTCTGTTATGCATCACTAACCAAATAAAGAACTTGATTCGAGGTAGCAAATCCAACCCCCAAATCTTCATCCATCAATTTTTGTCCAAAGAAATAACTTTTTTTCGGAATTTTGACTTGCACAATTAAGACCCGTTTAAACTTTTTAATTAGATCTTAATAGGAGCCCAAAATCAATTTTAAGAGTACAATTTAAATTAAAACTTTCGTTAATTAAATAAATAATACAAAAAAGTAACAAAAAAACAAAGTTTGTCAGACAGCCTATTCACACTATTTTTCTTCCCTCCCTGCTGCTTCCTAGAATGATCTCAGAGTCTTATAAAAACCAAACAAATGAATCAAACAAGGGGGAGGCGAATTTTGAGGCTAATTCTTTGAAAACAAAGAAAAAAAAAAAAAAGCCCATGGCCGCACCCTTGTAAACCACTAGAAGCCCCACCACACAGCTTCCACCATCAACCTGCACTGCCAAATCTCCAAAAATCAACAATTTCTCAAACAAAAATTCCCTTGCTTTTTACCAAAAATCAAAACAAACAAAAAAACACAGCCCTCACCAATCGGAGAGGAACCCAGAAGAAGCAATAAAAAAAATCAATCAAAAAATTTTGGTGAACCGTTTTGGGGTGAACGGTTGAAGCCAAAAAAAAACAAAAAGAGAGACCCGTTTGGCGTGGAAGGGAAGGAGGAAAAAGGAAGGAGGGGAAGGAAGACGAGCAGAAGAAGACGAAGGAGAAAGGTAGAAAAGTAAAAATGGGAAAGAGACTTTGACCCAAAAAAGAAAAAAGAAAAGGGAATGTGTTAGAAAGTCAAAAGGGAAGGTTAAAACGTGAGATTGGGAATCGGTCATTAGGGAAAAAGGGGCATAAGAAGCTGCATTTGTGGACCTAACTGAAGCCTATTCCATTATAAGCCCAGTCCAAGCATTTTGGATTTAAGGCCCATAAATTTGTTTGGTATGTTTTCTTATCTTTTGTTTTGATTTATTATATTATTTGTTTTAATATTTTTATGTTTTAATAATTTTTTTCACCACTAAATATCTTTGAAAATAAATTTGATGTGGATAGTTGACATCTTTAGTACTATAAAAAATTATTAAATAATAATAAAACAAAATAAATAAAATATAAATAATAATAATAATAATAATAATAATAATAAATTAGAGAAAGGAAAATTTTATTTTATGGTTATATTTTAAAGTAATTTAAATAGTGATATCTAATAAATCTCTAAATGAAAATTTTTTTTTCAAATACTACAAGCTTATTGGAATATTTATATAAAATTTTTAATATAATAAATTTTTTTATAAAATAAAAAAATTAACTAAAAAAATTATTAATAAAATAATAAAAAATGAGAAAAAAATTTTATCCAATAATAAAATTTTATGGTATTTCAAATAGTGAAACCAATAAAATCTCTTGATAAAAAAATTTTCTTAAATACTATCAGTATATTGAAATATTTATAAAAATAAAGATTTTTTTTTCTTTTAAAAAATGCAATAAACAAAAAAATAATTTTTTGAAAGAAAAATAAAATATATGTATCAACATTTTGTTATTTGCATTACACGCATATCTTTTTTTTTTTATAAATAAATACGAGCCTTCGAGGATGAGATTTATAAAATATCTGGCTAGTGAGTTCTAATAAATTCCTATATGAAATTTTTTTAAAAAATATTACTAGTATATTAAAATACATTTTGAAACTTTTCAATAACAAAATTGTAATTTATTTTTCTCGAATAAATAATAAAAAAATAAAATTATGATGAATAAAATAAATCAAAGAAATTATTGATAAATACCAAATTTAATATCATTTTTGTCAATATTCAAAAGACAATATATAATTAATTAATATCATTTTAAATGGATGCTGTATGGGTGTTAATCTTTCTCCACACGTAATCGACTATCGAAACTAAATTATTTTGTAGATCTTATAATTATTTTTTACATAAATTTAAATTAATTTTAAAATTTTATTAAAAAATTAAAATTTAATAGATAATTAATCACATCTAATTAAAAAAAAATTAATGACAACTTTTTTTTATTTTTAAATTTATCTAACGATATCAAAACTATTGTGATAAACATTGGTTTGATTATCACCAAGCAACAACTTATAGGCAGAAGAAACATAAAATATAGCATATGAACTAGCTGACCAAATAAGTTGGTCTTCCTTATTTAGAGACAAGTAAAATAAAGTTAATTGCACGTTAACTTCATCCGAAATATCTCCAATTTTGATCCAATCCCAACCACCGTTGGGGTTCATGGAATCACTAACACAATGCGAATCATCCAATTCAGTTGTTAGTCAATTACATCTTGTCTTGAGAGATTGACTACCCAATCACTTATCACACCAAAAAGAAGTTAGGTTCCCATTGAAAACAAGTTTCCTGGAACTTTAAACCACCAACTCTATACTCCATAAAAGACTTTCCCAGATCTAAGAAGAATTCTGCTTCTTCATTGCCTGGAAAAAGGTTACACCTTTCAAGTACTTAGCATGTAACAGCCTAACCCATAAACCGCCGTCTCCTTCTGCCAATTTACAACCAAGCTTAGCTAGCAAAGCCCTATTCATATCCAAGATCTTTCGAATCCTCAAACCTCATCCCTTTTTGGACGATAAATTTTGACCTGTTTAATTAAAGTCACTTTCCTCACCCATCAAAACCACCGTACAAGAAATTTTTGTTCAGTGCATCAATTTCCTTAGCCACTGATACTAGGAGTTTTACCGCTTGCATCGTATAATTAGCAATAGAATTGGTGACGGACTATATCAAAATTGCTCTGCTTGTTAAAGACAATTGCTTCACCTTCCAAGAACTAAGGCTGCATTTGGATTGAAACGGAGCTACGTTTACAATGAAAACATGTGCCAACTGCACTGCACAGTGCAAAGAAATGCATTTGGCTTACATGGATGGTGAGGTAAAAATGCATGTTGGTGCTGCAGCTCTAAAATTTAAATGGTGCTTCAAGCTCCAGTGAAAAAAAACTCACCACCAGTGAACCCTATCTTTCCAAATAAGCCCCAATTATCTTTTTATTTTTTTAGATTTTGATGTAGCAATAAAAATGTATTTAGTCTATTTTTGTCCATTTTTATTTTGATTTTTTTATTTAAAAGTTTTTGTCATTTCTTTTTATTTTTTTATTTTTAAATTTTATTTTGAATAAAAATAATTAATATTTTAATATAAAAATAATTATTATCAAAATTTAAAAAATCATTGTTATATATTATTATCAAATTTATTAATTTTTAAATATTTATTAATAAAATTATTATTTTAAATAAAACTAATTTTAGTAATCTTTAATTATTTATTAATTTTATAAATGTAAAATAATTTAAATTTTTTATTTTATATAAATTTTAGTATAATATTTTTATTGGTTATTTTCTATATTTACTATTTCTTATCTCTCCACCACTCTGCCACCATTACAATTATAGACAGACATATATTTGATCATTAATTTTAATTTTATTATTACAATAATTAATTTCATTATTATTGTTATTTTCATCATCATCAAAGTTAATCTCACTATCCATTCAAATACATCTTAAATTTATTTTTCACTTTTTTCCCTAATCCTCTATAATTTTGCCCGGATGTCCTCAGTGCGTGGAAATCCAAGATAAGTTCCAAAATCCGAACAGTGCTGCATTCTAGCAATAGGGCCAAAGTCGACTATCAAGCGTCTTGAAACATTTGATGATATAAAGAATTTTGATTTCCCAAAATTCAATTTTTGACCTAAAAAAGCACAAAATCTCTTTAAACAGTCACCACCATAATTGTACATTATTTAGTCAAGCTTTCCCAAGCAAATCATCACAAAGAAAACATGTGAGAGGTGAGGACCATCTTTGGATAGCGTAATCGGATTCCAACTTCTGTCACACACTGCTGTCTGCCATATGTAGTTCGCATAACTGGGAGGAAAATTTTTAACGGCCCGAAAGAGGGTTGGGTTGGATGATGAAGTGGCATGAAGGAAGATGCTAATTAGCTCATCTGAGAAAGCACACAAAATGACGTGGAACGGTTGTACGAACAAGAAGTAAGCAAAGAAGTACATTGCTAACTAGTCACTGTTTTGTTTTAACAGTGTTCAAGTTTCCCCTTCGAAATTGAAACCGAGCATCGGCTATTGGTTCTATATTAGAAAATTTTTCTGAACTTTTATTAATCGGGGTTACAACTCCAGAAATTAGAAATGTTAAAATAAAAATAACGCTTGATATTATTAGAAATGCTTAAAAAATATCATATTTGTAAAATAAAAATATAAACAAACTCCTATGAATATAAAAAATAAATCAGATTAATTAATTTTACTCGAAATTTATTGTCAAAGTCATCCACAATTATTTGTTTAATCAAAACAACAATTTAATTTGATCGAATCGTGTAATTTCGTTTGTTTGCTACTGATTTGGCTTTTTGGAAGTGATTGATTGCAAAAATCCAACTTTCCATATGAACAGAGCATGAGGGGCATGCAAAATAAAAGAATAAGATTCCTAAAAACCCCTATTCCGTCATTAAAGTCCCCACACCCACGGCCAAAAAAAAAAAATGCGAAAACTTTGGAAAAGCCTCCCAGCCATTTCTGTTTCTTTTCTTTAATGCATGCTTATATGCATTCTCCATTTACATATAATGTAACTCCCCTTTAGCTTGTAATTTTTTTTTTTCTTTTTTGGCTGCGATTACGCCACTTTCAGGCAGACTTGAGTGGCTGAACTGTTGTGGCTTGTTAAGCCCCCATTTTTACTTTCTTTGCTTGTACTTTCTTAGCACTTTACTGTCTTTTCATTTATATTTCAAGTGCTAAGCCCTTACATACACTTAAAGCCTTGTTCTTTTACATTTGAATGAATGGAATTTCAATTTTTGTTTTCAGTTTTGTTTCAGTTTGGTTTTCTTGTGTTTTTCTGCCATGTTTGCTTTGTTTTCATCTTATCTTGGCTCGAGAAGGATAACCCAAGCAAGTACCCATCTTGAGAAATCAGGCAAGGGGGAAAATTACATGATTTACATACTTCCAAATTGGTTGACAAGAAAGAAACATGTTCTATCAGTTGTTTGTTCTTTGAATAATCTGTAAAAAATTTAATAATACATTGCCATTGAGAAAAACTGTAGGTGATATTGCCAACTCCATTGTCTTATTGTGAATGCATTGGTTTCTTCATGCAGAAACAATGATGTTATAGCTCTCGAACAAAATATAAGGTGAAGAACAAAATTGTACATCCAGTTACTTCCTCAGGGGCAGTTTTTATTCTATAAATTAATTGAATATGAAACTGAATTACTCCTTGCATTCTTTCATTGCTCATGAGATAAGCCAATAGATATCACTAGAAGGTCCCGAAACTTTAGTTCTGGGTTTCAAAGAAATGGAGAAACCAGCAGATTCAAAACAAACGCTTTTTGTCGGAGAAGATGAATATGATGCTGTTGTTGTGGGGTCTGGATATGGTGGTTCTGTTGCTGCATGTCGGTTGTCAATGGCAGGGGTCAAGGTATGCCTGGTTGAGAAGGGCCGAAAATGGGAAGCTAAGGATTTTCCAACGGACAGTTTCAAGATCATGTCAGCTGTGAGGATGGAGAGTCAGAACTTAGGTGTCAGCTTTGGCCCTAAGGATGCTTTATTTCAGGTCAGTCTTCCTTTTCACACTATGGAGGATATTTTAATAGAAAGACTATGTATCTGTACTTAGGGAAGACAATCATTTTTCATTAGTATGGCATGAATTTGAAACCTGTTAAAGTCATATTTTGTTTTAACTATAGTATGAATAAAATTGTGATAATTTATCAATGACATCATAGGTTTATGAACAAAATGATTCACTGGCAGCGGCAGCTTGTGGACTTGGTGGGGGTTCACTAGTGAATGCAGGCATAATGCTGCCAACACCAGTTCGTACTCGAAGAAATTCAAAATGGCCAAAGGAATGGGAATGGGACTGGGATAGTTGTGAAGCTTCAGCTGCTACCATGATGAGAATACAAAGTGTTCCCGTCCAGTTCCCCATTGCCAAAATTATGAAAGAAATAGATGTTGGAGGTGTAGAAGAAATGGTTCAGGATTCAATGAAGCTAAGTATGAATTTTGATCTTGAAGAGTCCTCATCCAGATTACCAAAACATCAAAATGTGGATATCTGCATAGCCTGTGGAAATTATCTAGCTGGGTGTCCTTATAACGCCAAGAATTCTACTGACAAAAATTATCTTGCATCAGCAATTCAGGCATAATCTCTTTAACTTGATACGTTGTTTTAAGTTGACAGGTTTATTTCTTTATTTCTCTAGTTGCATTTGTGTTAACTGTGAAATGCTTTCAGTTGCTTCTACGATTTCAAGCTGAAAAATTCAAATGCATACCAAAAGACAAGTGTAGGTCAGCTGGCCAATTTAAGAGGTTTTTACTATGATGATGATGATGATAGTCTGAATTCTTGTAACGGGTTGCTATTGAGAATACTTTGTTGTTTCGTATTTTATAAAAGCCTGTGACAGTAAACATCATGTCCAAATGGACCCATGTTCTCATGCATTCTGATAAAATTAGAACTTCTTGTGATGCAGGCAGGATGTATTGTTAAAACAGAGTGTGAAGTTCAGTATGTAGTTAAAAATCCATATGAAACAGGACATGAAGGTGGAGTTGGTGGAAAAAGAAGGTGGCTTGTTTTCTTAAATGAGATCGATTGTATAAAAGCTGATTTTGTGATCCTGTCAGGTATGAAGCAATAGTGAAATAATTTGATATACCTTCAATTTTTTTTTTTCCAAAACCTTATAGGAAGCTTCAATTTCATGCTCCACAGCGGGAGTCCTTGGCACAACTGCAATACTTTTCAAATCACAAATGAGAGGATTAAAACTCTCAGAGTCACTTGGGTCTGGATTCAGCTGTAATGGAAATACTGTTGCTTATCTTGCTGGGAGCAGTGGACCTTTGCATGCTTATGGACTAGATAAAAAGCAACTGTCGAAGACACCTATTCAAGCACGGCCTGGGCCATCCATCTCTTCATCTTACACTTCTTCATTGGGTTTCACAATCCAGGTTCAATATTTTGCTATGCCGAGAAACTTAACTTGTGTTGATTCCACATTAGAATTTAGCTCCTGCCATGGCACTGGCCCTTCTACCGTCTTACTGGCTTTCTATATGGAAAGAGAGAAAGAGAATCAGTTAAAAGAATACTGCAGGATGGTAGAATCATGTGGCCTGGATGGGCATTATTGGTTTCAATTCAACCATCTAAAAGTTGTGTCCTTCATCTACTATTACAATAAATTGTGTACTGGCCACATCATGATTCATATTCTTTTGACTTGTCCATTCACTGGTAGTTTCAAGTTGGGCAGGTTGATTAGTTTGTGTTAGCAACTCATATTGATTTTGTCAAGAAAAGAGTTGCTTACGCATATCTGTAATTTAGACTCTTCTGAAACCGCCTTTTCTTTCTTCTTTGTCTCTCATTTCATTCATTCATTGTCCTTTTTTTTTTTTTCAATGCAGAGTGCTGTACTTCCTACTGCTTATCCTTACATGTTGTTTAAAGGGATTGTAACATACGGATGGCCAACTGGTTACTGGTTCTTTGATGGCGTTATAGATAAGCTGAAACATCTCATAGGTTCTAAGTCGAGCCAAGCAATGGTGCTCGCTGCAATGGGACATGATAAGAGTGATGGGAAAATTATATTAGACAAGGAAACAGATAAAATTTGCTTCAGTCCACCCCATGACCCTTTGCTGGTGAGAAAAATTGAGGCCTTTCAAAAGATTACCAAGAAATTAGGTGGAATTCTCTTCATGTCCAATTACCGAAGCACATCAGTACATCTTCTAGGGGGGTGCAATGCATCATCAGATTTTTCGGATGGTGTTTGTAATCCAAATGGTCAGATTTTTGATGCAGAGGCTCCTGGTCTAGTACACCAGGGCCTCTATGTTTGTGATGCTTCTCTAATTCCGTGCTCTGTTGGTGTAAACCCATCCCTTACTATTGCAGCAGCCGCTGAGCATGTAAGTAAGCACCTTGTGAAGGATACTCTCAGTTATAAAAGTAAAAATTGTATAGATTTTGCTTCTAAAGTGGTTGACCAAAATCCATATACAGAAATACATAATAATTTAAAGAGCAGAGAGAAATCATATGTGTTTGTCAAAGAAATCATGAGGGGTTATGTAGGGGGTATGCCATGCACAGCTTTTCTCAGAATAAGGATAAACTTGCAGAATGAGAACAGCTGTGATGACAGGAATTCGGTTATGAGAAAATCCTGTTCAACTTTAAAGGGGAAAGTTGGAGGTTATGTTGTGCTCAGAGCCATTGAGAAGGATAAGTTGCATGTTATAGATGGGGAAATAGACATGTTTGAAGTAGATTACAAAACCCCTTACACACAATATATGCACTATCGCCTTCTCCTCGCTACTGCTTCTGGTCCAAGGTACAATAACGCATCCATTTGCTTTCCTTTTAATTCTCTCTTCTTTCTTTTGTTCTAAAAAATTTTTGTAACATTAATTAAATGCAGATATATTTTTGAGGGAAAGAAGATAATGAATCCTTATCTTTTTGCACTATATTCTTGGAGGGAGACAACAACATTGTATGTGACATTCAAAAAGCTTGATGGCAACTTTACCGGGAAAGCAGGGTTGAACTTAAAAGGAGAGCTTAGAATTTCCACGATTGAATTGCTGAAAAGCATCGTTAGCCTTGAAGGAAACAGAAAAGGAAGATTTATTTATCTTTTCTCATTGAATCTCCTTAGAACTTATATTTTACAAATACCACAAGAAAGTCACAAAAAGTATACCCTGACGGATTCTTACAACAATTCTTATCCTGCGAGCACTTTCTATGAAATAAAAACAGGTATCCAGGAATCCAAACTCGACGTTAAAGATCCTTAGAATTTGCAACTGAATCTTGCTTGCAAGTGATGTGAATGAGGAAAAAGACTTTTTAACAGTGTCAGTTTTATATAAACAAAGGAAGAAAATATTTTGCACTGTAATTTGGAGAAGATTCAAAATTAATACACTGAATTCAGTATTTTTTGGTTGTTTGTTTTATTTTATTATTAACAGGTTATATGTTCTAATTTTGATTACTTACTCTACATGATGCAGAAGATGGATATACCATCAGCTGTAGGCAGTGGAACTGTAGTCAAAGTGGATGGAAATTCAAGGAAGAAAAGCACCCGGTTCTTCTACTTAATGGACATTCCACTGAGAGTTTCTGTCTGCCAACAGAACCAAATGATTTGATCAGGACTTTACTGGCAGAAGGGCATGAAATATGGTTATTGCAACCAAGAGTTCATGTGTCGAATCCCTCAAACAACTTCACTATTGAAGATATTGGAAGATATGATATACCTGCTGGTAAAATTACAAAAAGCCGTAGATGAGATCAGATACTCATAGATCTAATTGATTTCTGAGTGATAACATTTTTCTTCTACTTTTCTTTGTAGTAATGGGCAAGATCTGTGAATTCCATGGTCCAAGAATGAAGGTGCATGTAGTTGCACACTGTGTTGGAGGCTTGTCCATTCACATAGCTCTCATGGGAGGGCATATCTCTGCAACTCAAATTGCTTCTTTATGTTGCACCAACTCTTCAATGTTCTTCAAGCTTACTACTTTAGCCACAGTCAAAATGTGGCTTCCCTTGGTTCCCGTAAGTTTTCCTCTTAATGCAAAAGCATATATGATTTGGTACAAATAAATGTCAACTTGATCTTGCTTGGGCCTTATACTTCCTTCTTACTCAAGTCAACCTGCAGATGTCAATGGCTTTGCTGGGCAAGAACAAAATCCTGCTTCTGTTAGAGACATCAAAGGCCAGTTTGGGACATCGGCTCCTAATGTGTATAGCCCGTTGGCTACCTCGCTATGAGAGATGCACTTGCAGTGAATGTGAGGTCTTTGCTGGAGTATTTGGCAATGCATTCTGGCATCAAAACATAACCCCCACTATGCATCTCTGGTTAAACAAACAAAGCACAACAAAGCTTCCCATGGCAGCCTTTCCTCACCTCAGGAAAATCTGCAAGTCTGGATTCATTGTGGATAGCAAGGGAAATAACTCATATTTGATTCATCCAGAGAGAATGGCCCTCTCAACGCTATATATCTCTGGTGGACGAAGTATTCTTGTGACTCCAGAAACTTCTTTTCTAGCTAATAAGTACATGAAGTTGCACCAACCTGGTTTTAGACATGAAAGGGTTGTTGTGGATGGTTTTGGGCACTCAGATTTACTGATTGGTGAAGAGTCTCCCAAAGAAGTTTTCCCTCACATTTTATCTCACATAAAGTTATCTGAAGAAGGGAAAAATATTGTGATGATTCCCAAGGAAAAGAAAGGCAGCAAAGATGCCTTGGATTGGGCTACGGATCCTTACCCCGGATATGGAGGATCTGAAAGTTGTTGGTTTTCACTTTTGGTGGTTGTTTTCTCGGTTTTAGTTTTAGTTTTTATGTTGTTATCGTCATTCATATAATCTTTTCAATCGGATCAGATATCAAAGTTTCAATTCATCGAGTTAATGGTTTAATCACAGATCATTGAAAATAATAGGATATTATAAGTTGCATCTTCATGTAAAGCTATTAATATTTGCCAATGTGCATTGTGCATCACTGAAAATAATTTGTCAACTAATTTTTTATTTGCTAGGTGTTATGCTCGTTTGTATATATCCTGTATTTGGGTTCCGGTAGGTTGATCTTCTGAATTTGCTTTTGTTGCAATGAACAAAATATTCCTTTCTGTTGTTGCAGTTGAGGCCCAAGAAGAAGACCAGGTAAACTATGACTCCGGTTACCTCGTATGCTTTAAAGGAATTGGAAAATTTTCCATTTAGTTTTTGCTGTTCTATTTTGTTGAAATTTGATATCTGTATTTGGCAGTTGATGAAGAATTTGAGTTAAATTGAGGTTCAAATTTATGTTTGACTATTTGAATTGCAGTAATCTTCACAAAATGTTGATATTATGGTTTCAATTGATGAAATCCTTGGGCAGTTGATGAAGTCTTTTTTTTTCTTTTCTATTTTAAATACTAATTTACTTTCGGATTGGGCTAGCAAGTAATATAAATAGATGAACAACACGAGAGATAAGGAGTCTCTAGCACTTAAAGAAGGTACGAATTCCATTTATATTGGACAATCTGTGCTTGTCGTGATGAAATTGTCTAGCACTACGCAGTATTCAACATATCGCATCATTACAGAAACTGACAAATTAATTGTTGATCGTAAGCCTCAGATTTTGCTTTCTGATTTTCATAAAGAGAAAAAAAAAAAAGCCATTTTGTTCAAGCAAAGTAACCTAACTAATCAGGCAAATCTTACAGGAAAAAATGAAAAAGATGAAGCTGCCATTATCGGATAGAAAAGAAAATCATTCTTATTCATTAATTTCATTAGGATGATCATAAAGAAAAGCAGCAATCAAGAATTGCCATGGGTGTGGCATGTGCGTACAATATTCTTATTTTCTAAGTGATTTGATTCAAAGGGCTTAAAGCTTAAGCTTATCGACCAGGGACTTGCTATCCAGTCCTTTTGTTGTAGAAGTTATTAACAAAATCAGCCTTGGTGAATTGACGATGACGAGGTTGTTTCTCTGCTGACACCAACTCTGACAAAGGTCCATACCCAGATTCTTCCCATTTGCTAAAATTCAGAAACTCGACCACTGAGATTCGTGGCTCTTCGCATGAATTAGCTCGAACTCGATGCTGAACACTGTTGTATTCACCATTGGAAATGATCTGCATGCGCTCCAATACAAGAAAATCAATTCAAACTACTAAATTTAACTTGATCTGATCTTCTGCTTCTGACTATTAATTCTTTAAACTCTCTAACAAGAAATAAAGAAAAAGTTGTTGATAATTTTATACTCACCTGAAGCAAGTCGCCGATATTTATTATCAATGCTCCAAGAAGGGGCTTCACATCCACCCATTCTTCGCCATGTTTCACTTGCAACCCTGAAACCTGGTTCTGAAGCAAAACTGTTAGGGTAGCTGGATCTGTATGTGGGGTGAGCCCTAGTGTGTGATTAGGTTGAGGACAATACGGGTAGTAGATACCCACAAAAACCCTCTCACCGGAAAGGGTCATGTCCCTAAACTTGCTAGATTCTAATCCTATCCCTTCACACAACAGCTCCATCACATCTTCAGCAACTTTCTTGGCGCAACAGTCCCATTCAAGTGACTCTTTTCTCAATATCTCTGGTATATCTTCGACCTTTGCACTTTGTTCTTTTGGTCACATCCAAATCTGAAGATAGTCATGCCAGGTAGCTGCTTTGGCACGATGCAGATCGTTATTCCTGGAATAAAGCATGCCACTTCTCTCTTCACGGCTATGGTACTTAGCCTTGATTTCTTTCGGCTGTTCGTGAAATGATTTGAATGCTTGAATAGTCTCCTCCAGTAGTGAAACAGGGATTTCATGATTGATTACTTGGAAAAAAACCCCATTAACGTGCTGCTTCTTTGATTTGCTGAACGAGTTTGGGACGGTGAGCTTGTGAGGTGATGTTTCCCAGGTCGATTACAGGGATGCTAGTGTTTGTCTGATAAGGATTAAGAGTGGAAAGAGTTTCAGGTAGTTGTATAAAATTTTGGGAATGGAAGCTATGCCTGAATCTATCAAGCCCTTGTCTCCACCTTTGGACGATCAAATTCTTTATTATCTTTCATCCGATCATCATTTGAAGTAATTACATCAGTAGTAGCAGCTGCCATTTTCTTGAACCTGTTTGTTTCGAAGGATTTCTGTTTCATACAAATTTTTCACTCCGTCGTTGAGATATAAATTATATGGGCAAAATAATTAATGTTTTTGTGCCCATCTTTGTAGAAAAATGGGGAAGACGATTGAACACCTAATCTGCTTTGTCACAAAAAAATCATTACATATGTTTTGTTTCAAAAGTCAATCAAGTAAAAGCACGAACAATTGCTTATTTTCACGAAATTTTAAAAATTTTATTTGAGTATCTTAATATTAAATTAAAAATTTTTTAAAAAAAACAACTTTAAAATTAAAAACACTAACAGTTTTAGATAAAAAAAAATTTAATTTTGAGATATTTAAAAAGGCAAAAAGGGTGTATATATATACATATATATATATATATATATATGTTATAAAGTTTTTTAACTTTGTGAGTATCACCATCTTAGTTTTGTTTATGGGGTCAAAAATGTTCACTTTTAGTATATCAAATAATTTTTGGTAAGAGAAATTATCAAATATACTACCAATAAAATTTTGGGTGATATATATTTGTTAATATATATTTTAAAAAATAAAACATGTACATGGTCACCATTTTAACTCCATCATTATCAATGTATCAAATAATTTTTTTTTATTTTAATTAAGTCAAAGTCCATGAGTTTTGTTTTTGTTAAAATGATTAAATAAACAAAAATTGTTAATTAGCTTTTAGTGACACTTATTAAGATCATATTTTTTAAAAAATATTGTAATTAATGCAATATTGTTAAATAAACTCACATTTGAAAACCGAAATTGATGAATAAATTCAATGAGAAAATGAATATCAAGCAAGCAAGATTAAAATAGTATCTATAAAATTTTTTATTAACACTTATTTATTTCTGAGTGTCGATTTTTAATAAAATAAAACATCAAAACTTATTAAAATTATATATATATATATATATAACAAAGATCTTTTAAATTAATGTTTTATTAAATTATTTTTAAATTAAGGAAGGCTTATGAAACGTTACCTAAATTAATCTTGCAGCTCTTGATAAAATCGTTTTGCATTTTATGAGTGTTTTATTTCGTGTTATACGAGTCACCCATATTTTCAAGAAGGTAGTATATATGTGGTTATCTATCATGATCAGGATAAATTGACGACAAAAGCAATGTTGTTTTAGGTAATATTCATTTTTGTTTAATATTCATTTTTTTTTATAGCTTAATTCTATGAAATTTGTGAATTTGAATTTTCTTTAAAAATCAATTTCAGATATTGTGCAAAAAAAGAAAAGAAAAAAAAAACAAATGGCTACATTTTTAGTAGTTCACTATTCATAATTCTTTTTTAAAATATTTAAATTTATTATATAGATTTTGATCTTAGCATTTCCAATAAAAATAAAATGAAAAAAATGCATAAAATATTTGTCCTAAAAATTTGCATGATTTACGTACATTTTCATTATTTCTTTCTTATATTGAAGCCATGGCATAATTTATGATAAGTATGGTGGAATTGTTGGTAGTTTAAAATATAATGCATCTCACATTGGATATAAAAATTTAATTATTGATGAATAAAATTAATTTTTGTATTAATTTTATTTATATTTTAAATAATTATGTTGAACATAAATAACTATCATATGACAAATGGTCATAACTACTTGAATATAAATAGATTTTTATTCATAAAGGTCATGATTATACAATAAGTCATAATCATTTGAATAAAAATTTATGTCTATTTATTCATTATAAATAGATTTTTTAATATAACAATTTTTAATGCTTCTGATTTAAAGAGTTTTAAGACTTTATAGTATTCTAGTGGCATAATTGCCTTTTAAAAAAATATTTTTTACGTCTCAAAGCCACAATTATTTTTTATTATTATTTTCTCTTATTTATTTTTTCTAACAATTTAAAAATAATTATGAAATTTATATTTCGCATAAGGAAGGAAAAGAAATTGGCAAAGTTGGTAAAATCGACTTTTGAAACAAGCATGAAAAGCTTCAATTATTCAAATAGTTTCTTGGTGAAATAAATACTAAATATAATATAAGTTTCTTGTTATTATCTTTTTAGGTTTTATATTCTACTAAAAGAATTGATGATTAATAATTCATAAGAGGCCTTGAGTCTAATTGAATTTTGCTTTCTTTACTGACTATTCTTTTAATTTTTTGATTCTGAATTAAATTATTTAACTTATGATTCATGATTTTATGATATGTTATATGTGAATTTTCTTGATCATGGCATTGAATGGTCATGATAAAATGGGACATGAAGTACTTGATAGCTTTGATTATAAATCATTTATAACCTTGTTATATTTTGATAAGATGATGATTATCAAATCAAAATGATAAAATTCTCAATAATTGTTTTAAAGCATAAAAAAATTTTGAATTTATAAATCTTTTCGAAAAAGAAGTAGCTATATATATTCTTATCATAAAATCATATTTTACGGTCCATATTTCATGATTACATTTTATTAACAAAAGAACAATATATGATTCATATTATTTGATTTATATAATATTATTTCACCAAGAAATAAACATTTTATTTAAGATAACTTCAATTCAATTGCAGAAGTTATATAATTCTTTGTAACTAGTTAAAATGCTTTCAATTTGTTAGGTGAAAAAAATTTCATGTATTTTTATAATTTGGACACAAAAATTTATAGTATTGTATGGTTATACATGAAATTTTGATTGTTTTTAATGATATGAACCATGGTGGATATGGTTTTGGTATCCATGATCAAATAAATTTTAAGTATCCAAGAATTAGAATGAAAGTTTCAAAAGGAGATTGTAGAAAGCATGAGTTTATTAGTTTTGAGGGTGATTATATTTGATATCATACTTATTGATGCATACTCTTATATTGAGTTGAAATAAAAGTTTTAAATTTTTTATAAAAAAAGAAATATTAAGACATAGAATATTTACTAGTTATCTTTCACTAAGGGTGGATTTAGAAGCATTTTCCTTAAAAAAACCACAAAATAATGAAAAGATAAATAAAATGGTAATTTGATTAAGTATATATGATATCTTGATAATTGAATGAGACATTTGTTAATAAAAGAATGCCAATTTGCACATGATGAGAGTGATAAGAATCAAAAGAAATAAAAATTACCATTATAGGATTGTAAGATTTTAGTATAAGTTTATGAGCAAATTATACAATATAATAAGTTTAGTACAACTTATTAAAGTAAAATCATAAAAGATCCTTAAATATCTTAAAAGAACTAAAATGACTTAATTTAATTATTCATTAAATTTATCCAAATGTACTGAGGAATAATTGTATTAAAATAAATAAAAATGTAGAAATAGAATAGTTGAAATTTTATATTAATTAGTATAAAGTTGTAGCCACAACCAATGCCATCTATTTATTAAAATGACAAGAACGAGGTAACAAGATTTAAAGCATATAAATAATATGCAAAATGAAAGATTTGGACATATTAACCTAAAATAATCATATTAAATATTCTAATGGGAGTAATTTCCATAAAAAAAAAATTAAATTCCAATATATTTTGTTAGTATTACCACAAGTATAATGGATTTAAACCCTCAATATTAGACATTTATAATGGGAACCCAACTTTGAATTCGTAACCTCTAATTACAAAGTTTAATTGATAAAAACAAGTTATTGTTATGTGTCTGTCAAGTATTAGTAAAATCCATTCAAAATTTAAAAATTAATATGATCAATGGAGTGGGGAGGACGTGATTTTATACTCTTAATAGAGTTTATTATTTAAATGTCTAAAGCAATAGAGATATAATGAAAACTTTACTTATATAAATATAAAAGTGATGCCACTTCAACAAAAAGAATTGAGTATTTATTGTAAATGTTTATTAATAGGATAAACATATGGCATAATAATACTAAAGAGGCTATAAACCTCTGATGGAAGAATAAATAAGTATTATGTGTATTATATCTTCAATTTTAATACTAGGAGTTGAGGTTTAATCTATAGACATTATCAAGTTTGTTAGAATTTTAAGATATATATGCTGATTGAAAGTTTAAATCAAAATATACCTTCTTGTATTCATAATATTTATTTGCACAATAAATTAAAAATTAAGCACCAACATTCCAAAATAGTAAGGATTATTGGTTGTTTAGAATGTAGTGTATCCTATATTGGATAGAAATATTTAATTATTGATGAAAAAAATTAATTTTTGTATTAATTTTATTCATATTTTAAATAATTATGTTGAATAAAAATAATTATCATATGAAAAATAATCATAACTATTTGAATATAAATATATTTTTATTCACAGAAGTTATGATTATACAAAAAGTCATAACTATTTAAATAGAAGTTTATATTTGTTAATTAATTATAAATAGATTTTTCAGCATAACCAATTTCACCACTTCTAATTTGAAAAGTTTTGAGGCTTTGTTGTATCTTAGAGACATAATTACTTTTAAAAAATTATTTTTCATACTTCAAAGCCAAAATTATTTTTTATTATTTCTATTTTCTTATTTATTTTTTTAACAGGAATTATATAAAGTGTTAATTGTGCTAATTAAGCGTAGAGTACTTTTTTATTATCATATAACCTATAATGCTTTTTACTACAAGTTTACAATTGTTGAATCACAATTAGAGATGGCAAACAAGTCGGTTTGGCCATTTAGATTGCTATCTTCATATTTAGATCATTTGAATCACAATTTTTTCATTCAAATCATCTTAGATTTGAAGATTTTTGAATTCCTATAATTTTAGATTTAGATTTTTTTAAATTTAGATAATTTCAAATACGAATTATTTCATATTCTAATTATTTCAAAATCGGTTCAATTCAAGTTGAGTGGGCCTAGATGGATCCAAATGATTTTGAAATTTCATAAGTTATATAGGTTTTTTGTAATTTCAAATGTTATAATTAATTTTACTTTTTATATCATTAAATAAAATGTGGCAAAAACACTAAAGTTAAAATTTCAAAAGTAAATAAATATTCATTATATAAGAATTTTGTATTTTAATATTATCCATTACTATGTTCAAAAATAAATTATCCATTATTCCTTTAGTCCATCTTATAAGTTCAAATAGCTAAATAATATAAGTCTAATATATAAAATAAATGTAAAAAATCATTAGACTACATAAAAGTCCAAAATCTTATAACTTCAAGGAAATAAAGCCCATTAAACATTTATATGAATGATTTATTATTTTTAAGTCTTTGCTCAATAACTCATTGAATCATTGGACACTTAACCTTAATCACTTAGTCCTACAATTTTTCATTTTTCATTTTTATTCTATTTTATTAGATTTTTTAGTCATTATTATATTATGTTTTAACAAATATTTTAAGTTTTTAAGAAATTTTTGTCATAACATATAGATCTAAAAATCTATAGTTAGTTCGGTTAAATGAATGAAGTCACCACCAATCTTTTTTACTAGGTGTGATTGGCCACCTAAGGAATTTATTCCTTTAAGATGCTCCTAAGCTTGACGAAAAGTTCCTAAAATAATAGCTTTGGGTCTACTAACCAGAATAAGATTCGAGAGTTCAGTTACATGTGAGAAATGTTATAGCACCCCCACATGCCATCCAAAAAATGGTACTATATTATTTTAAATTTATCCTATGGTCTTGATCTAATGGTCTTATCATTTAATTTTCAATATTAAAAATAATTCTTAAGATTCTTCCATCAATCTGATAAAATTCTTAAAAATATTTTCTCACCTCAAAAGTATTCAAGAATCCTATTTGATTACTTGAAGATGCTTCGTCGTCGGAAAGATTTTTATTGGTTTTATTTTTATATTGTCAAAAATATATCTAATTATTTCACCATTTGGGCCTATTTAAAAAAAAAATTTTATTTCTTTTTTTTAAAGAAAATAATATGACAATTATTTTTATTAAAATTTCTTTAAATTATTCCACTATTTGGGACAAATATCATCTTTGGATAATTATCAAATATTTTTAACCTACATTTTTTATTTGAAAAAGAATACAATTACTTGTATTGAAATTTCATCTAAATTATTCCACAATTTGGGCTAAATTGAGAAAAAATTTCTCACCTAGAAATTTTTTAGGAATTTACCATTTAAAATTTCTAAGAATCTCATCATTGGGTAATTTGTATTTAATTCCAAAATTTTTATTTTTTATTTTCTTTTTTATTGAAAATAAATATTAACTATTGTTATTAAAATTTTATCTAAATTATTCTACAATTTAGGACAAATTTAGATAAAATTTCTCACCTAAGAGTTTTATAAAAATTTACCATTTTTTCATATCTAATCTTAAAAATATAAATATGCACATAATAGAATAAATTATCAACAAATAAAAAATATAGAAAAAAAATACCAGACTTTGAGCCTTGAATTTTAGCCCAAAAATGTTGGAAGGCTTAGAGAAGTGGGCTCACACTGCATTTAGCCTTCATAAGCCCAACCTGGAGAAGAATCTAAAAAACCCCTATGGATTTGCAATTACATACCCTTGTTTATAATTTGATGCCATGCCGCCATCATTAGGATTAATTTGCAAACGTGGCTCAAATACAAAAGAATTTAAGCTGTTGGGTGAAATTGCATTCAGATCAAGTCTGAATACTGAATAGCAACTGCCAGTTAAGTCTTCTTCATGCGAGTAATTGGTCAAGGTGCAGGCCAACCCTTCCTCTCACTCCCTAAATGGATTCTCTCTTATGTTTCTTGATTGTGAACTCTGAATTTTAAGCGAATGACTGATTGTTGTTAATTACCAAACTTGAAAACAACTGTACCAAACTAAACAACAACACTGCCAGAAAATTTTATTATGATTCTTAGTTTACACCGTTACCAATATCTTTTGTGCGTTTCTCATTATGATTCTTTCTTGATTTTTTTGTGTGTTTCTAATCTCTGGATCTTTTCTCTCTTCTTGCAGTGTTTTTGTATCCCCTCTATTCTGTGTTTGTGTGGGTATTTATAAGATCAAAGCCTTAATCCGACCAAAAATTTCAACTTAGCTCAAATTTAACCACATAATTCCAAACAAACTTAACTTCCTGTTTTCTCATTTTTTTTCTGTTTTCTCATTTTTTTATTTTTTTATAAAAATCAAATGTAAACTCCTGGACAGATTGAGTTATCTACAGCTGCCTCTCTTTGCACATTTTCTATGAAACAGAAAATTGTGTAAAGATGTAAACAACCCCGATTAACTCAACATACTCTTTTTATGTTTTTGTTTTTTTTTTTTTTTAAAAAAGTAAACAAAGCTCCTCTAAATAGAGACTCAACAACTTTGAAAAATAAATTGCTCCTCTAAATAGAGACATCACAACTTTGAAAAAATAAATTGCTCCTCTAAATAGAGGCAACAGAACTTTAAAAAAATAAATTGCTCCTCTAAATAGAGGCAACAGAACTTTGAAAAAAAATAAATTGCTCCTCTAAATAGAGGCAACAAAACTTTGAAAAAATAAATTGCTCTTCTAAATAGAGGCAACAAAACTTTGAAATAAAAAAATTGCTCCTCTAAATAGAGGTAACAGAACTTAGAAAAATAAATTGCTCCTCTAAATAGAAGTAATAGAACTTTTGAAAAAATAAATTGCTCCTCTAAATAGAGGCAACAGAACTTTGGAAAAATAAATTGCTCCTCTAAATAAAGGTAATAGTACTTTGGAAAAATAAATTGCTCATCTAAATAAAGATAATGGAACTTTGAAAAAATAAATTGCACCTCTAAATAGAGGCAACAGAACTTTAAAAAAAATAAATTGCTTCTCTAAATCATGACTAAATGAGTCATAGATCATGTCTGATGGAATTCGTAAGAGGAATTCAAAGATTCATAATTTGAGTTCAAAATTCAAAGGTTCAGATTCGTAAGAATCTTTCAGCTTCGTAAGAATTCATTAAAATTTGATTTTCAAAATTTCAGCTTCACCAGAATTTGATTCGTAAAATTTTAGATGTGCAAGAATTCAGATCTACTAGATTTCAAAATTTACATTTGTAACTTGCAAGAATCATATCTAAAATTTAAACATTCTCATTTGAACTTTAAAAATTCTCATCTAAAAGTTCAAAGCTTCCCATTCAAATTTAAAGATTCACATTTGACAAATCTGAGGGTTTCACATCTCAAATATTCTCATTCGAAATTTAAATATTCTCATTTTAAATTCAAAGATTCTCATTTGAGAACTTAAAAATTCTTATCAAAAGATTCATAATTTTTTTCTCAAAGGACTCGAAATTTTACATGTAATGAATGTCATGATCAATGATGCAAATGCTTCCTTAATGATACAAATGCAATAGTCTAGATTCTCACAATGCCATATTCTTAACCATGATTCAATTGTCTACTGCGTAATGCAAATGCATATCCAAACCAAAGTTTCAAACAATCTCCAAGCACTAATGCAAACGTTTTGCATATAATGTAGATGTCAATGTCATGAAATTCTAATCAAAATGTGGTAATATGGTTCTCAAGACTCCAATATTTGAGCTTCTTAGCACTAGCCATCTCAGAATAAATTTTATCATTTGATCCATATTATGTTCATCACTTGATCACCATTGACATGCTTGGTCGATCAATTCATCCATATATTCATCATTTGGTCACACCATGTACCTTCTCAAATCATCTTTTTTAAGTTTTTACCATTTTTTCTTTTTTTCTCTTATCATCTTGGATTTCTTTTCAAAAGAATGTAAGATTTTTTTTTACATATTGTCATTCATTCATCATTATTTCAAATCATGATAAATATAATACACTCATACATCTTCTTAATTTATTATGGGGATGCAACAATAAGAGAACATAAGGTGAATTGAGGGAAAAACAATCAATGAAGAGTGAGTTTGATATCAAAACAAATGAATAAAGAAACAAGTGTGATGCATGTCATTGGGGAATCGTATATCAAACAATGAATATTCAGACAATTCTGAATATTAATCCAGGATTCAAAAACTCATTCTATTGACTTTGAGCTTATTGAACTTTACCCCAGTTTTGAGTGATCTTCAGCTATTTCTAATTTCTCATCCATGTGAACTATTTATCTATCTCCCAGCTCCGAGATTTTTTTACCTAAATTATCCTTCTAAATTTTTAATTTGAGTCTTTTTTTTCTCTATTTTTCATTTTTTCTCATTTTTTTTCTTTTTTTCTTCTTTCCTTCATTCTTTCACCCATTATTGATATCTCTTCCACATCAATCTCTAGAGTAACAAAGCATGATTTATCATTCCATCATGAGTATGTCTTAGCTCAACATATGACCATTTGATTTAAGCATCCACATTTAATCCAAATGAACTTTTAAAAGTTGTAATATAGGTCATGGTGAGGGATCATAAAAAAAAGGGTAAAATAGACTCAAAACATGTGTGTAAAAGGTTCAAAACCAAAGGATCATTTTCATCATTTGATGCAACTTGGCATTTTACCCTATTCCACATCATTTCATCACTTTTTCTTTTTCATTCACCTCATTAATTTACCCTAAATTAGGTGTGACATTTTTCTTTGCTATCTTTTTTTTCTTTTTCTTTTTTTTTATGCTAATTTTAAGACCGTTTACGATCTTTTACCTCTTTTTTTTTTAAAATTACCCCTCAGTGTGGATGGTGATCCGTAATCTAGGTTCTTTGAGAAAAGAAATCATAATAGGCTTAAAGGGGTAGCAATGAATGATTTTTCAAATGGTAAAAGAAATATGGTCATTTTTTATCTCAAATGTGAATGTTTTCCTTAAAGATCATCTATTGAAAAAAATAAGCTCATGTATCTTTATAAAAAATTACACATTTTCAAGATATATTAATTTTACCTCTACTAGTATCTAGCTTCTTTTGTTCAAATAGTCTCATCAGATCAATGTAGATGAGTTTTCAAAATTAAATCTCAAAATTATTGTTATCATTGTTTAAACATTCATCATTTAAAATTTGAGAATAAGAATAAAAAGTTATGAAATGTAACAAAGCATGAAACCATGGTTGAAAGAAAGAGAAAAAGAAATGCATTATCTTTTCCTTTTATTAAAATAATAACAAATAAAATCCTATTACCTGAAAGAAATGCTAACATTACTCTAAAATAAAACCTAGAATGACAAGCAATATTTAACTAGCCTCATCATCATTCTTCAAAATTATGCTATTGTACAATCAGGTGAATGATCTTTATTGACATCTTGCCCCATAATTCACTGTAACTCTCCAAGCCTTTTTAGATCAATGTGTTCTTAATTTTCACTCAGAGCATTGACATTATAGTTAGGTAATGGATTGTCACTAACATTAGGTGTTGTTGCTATTCCTTAATAAAAACTTACCATTCCATTTTTGATCAATCGTTGCACCTTATGCTTTAGAATAGTATACTTTTCAGTGGAATGACCAGTAATTTCATAGTGGTAGTCACAATGGATTGTAAAATCATACCACTTGAGATAAGGTGGCTTAAGCGACTTCACACGACTAGGGGTAATCAAATGATTATTGTAGAGCTTTTGGTATAATCTCATATAAGTCATGGTGATTGGATCAAATACGGGTTTTTCTCGAGTAATTCGTTACTTTTATGAACCATTTGCTAGGCTAATAGGAAGAATTTGAGATCTTACAAAAGGTTGAATGTTAAGGCTGTATATGAGAGCTTGGAAGTTGAAAACAGGCTGGTATGCGGATGAGTAAGATGATTATGGTATAGGCTGGTATGGGTAGGATGAGATATTGTTCACAGTAGGATAATATGAAAAATAACCATATGATGGATAGGGCTGATATCGCCTGAATTATCTGTCAAAGCTCACTGCTTGAGCTTCAGTCTCTTTCTTTTTTTATGTCTTTTTGGTTTCTCCTCCTTTCAATTTATCATTTTTAATGGCATTATCAATGATTTCACCTGAGATCACCATATCAACAAAATTTTTTATTGCATTTCCTATTATCTTTTATAATAGAGAGATTTCAAAGTATTGACAAATAGTATTATGATCTCTTTCTCAATCAGAGGAGGCTACACTTGAGAAGCAACATCCTTTCATCTCTGGGCATACTTTTTGAATGATTCAGTCACTTTTTTTTATATTCTGTAAAAAAATATGATTTGAAGCTAAATCGATGATATGTCGATACTGACTAATGAAATCATGGGCTATATCACTCCAAGATCAAATATGGGTTCTATCCAGTTGAACATACCATCTAGCAGTAGAGTCAGTAAGGCAATCTAGGAACACATGCATCAATAATTTCTCATTATTAGCATAGGCTATCATTTTCTAACAGTACATAGTAATGTGAGTCTTCGAATAATTTGTTTCATCATATTTTTTAAACTTTGAAACCTTGAACTTTAGAGGAATAACCATATCTGATAACTAAATAGAGCCCAACAGCATCTACTGAATCATAAAAACTAATCTCCTCTATGACCCGTAACCTTTCCTCTAATAAGTTTATCTTTTATTTGACTTTTGAGGCTTTTAAAATCTCATTCTCCTTAGGCTTTAGCTTTTTCTTCTCTTCTGGATCATCCAATTAGGGACATGTATTGGTTCTATTACTTTTTCAGTAAAGACAGGATTTATGTAGCTCTGGTACTATAGTGAATTTAAGACTAATGGTATTTCAGGGTATGTATATCCTACTGGATGTGTGAACTACTGTGGTGGTGGACCTTATACGGGTTGAGCTTGATATGGCCTAAAATCAAAAGGGTACAGTGGGTCATCCATCTTTTATGATAGATGATCTTATTGGCTAGTATTTTCTTTTATACCTTTCCCTTTGTTTAACTTATTCAAGGCCTCTAGAATCCTATTTAATTTCCATTTAAGCTTTTCTTGGGGTTTTTTCTATCTCTTGAGATGATTAAAATTTTTTTGTTCCATCTATCTGACACGAGCTCTTGTATTATATTGGTGAGTGGGGTTTTTGCTTGGTAAAGCTATCCCTGAACCTTTCATACCACAATTAAGTCAGAAATATTTTACTTTATGCATGAATGAAATGTACATTTTCATGGATGTAGGTATAAGATGTGGTAAACATTCCTTATATGAAAATGACGCAAATGATAATGTTAAATCATGAGCATGAAAATGATGCATAGAATGAAATGATAATGATGCACGAAATGAAATGATATGAAAATGATATGTTGAATGAAAATGATGTAGGTGCATAAAATCAAGCAAACAAAATAGTTAGATCACCAACTGTTCCTTCTTGTATCCTAACTTCGGGTTACATTTATTAATGGGTAGGAATAGCTCTATCCTAAAGGCTGGCCTCTTATGAGTGAATTATGTGCAAGATTAAATGATTTTGACCACTAAAAGTTCTCAAATTATTTCTTACATCATAGTCCTTCACAGACTAGTAAGGCATTCCAATCATCACCCATCACAGGCTTTCAACGAAAAAAATTCAATTTGAGTGGAAGTATTTCGCTAGCCATTACGAAGATTATCATCTCACGAGAGTTTAAGTACTTTACTCCCTCTTAAAAGGGACGAAACTCGGATGTAGAGCTCATATAATGCAAATGTATGTGATAGTATGTGTGAAGGAACATATAGGTTTCATGCCCAAAAAATAAATATTAAAAAAATTAGTAAACAAATAACACAAATAATTACAAATTAAAACCATTAGATTGAAGGATAGGATAAATTTAAAAATTATGGCTTGACTCTCTAGCATCCCCAGTGGAGTCATCAAATTGTCATAACATATAGATCCAAACATCTATAGCTAGACTGAACAAATGAATGGAGTCAACACTAATCTTTTTCACAAGGTATGATTGACCACCTAAAGAATTTATTCCTTTAAGGAGCTCATAAGCTTGATGAAGGGTTCCTAAAATAATAGGTTTGGGTCTGCTAACCAGAACAGGATTTGAGAGTTCGGTTACATGTGAAGAAGATTATAGCACCCCCACATATCCATCCAAAAGATGGTACCATATTATTTTGAATTTATCCTATGGTCTTGATCTAATGGTTTTATCATTTAATTTTCAATATTGAAAATAATTCTTAAGATTCTTCCATCAATCTGGTAGAATTCTTAAAAATATTTTCTCACCTTAAAAGTATTCAAGAATTCGATTTGATTATTTGAAGAGGCTTCGTCATCAGAAAGATTTTTGTTAGTTTTATTTTTAAATTGTCAAAAATATATCTAATTATTTCATCATTTGGGTCAAATTAGAAATATTTTCTTTTTCAGAATTTTTAAATTTTTCACAATTTGGGCCTATTTAGAAATTCTTTTTATTTCTCTTTTTTTTTAATTTCTAAATTTTTAACCATTTTGGTCAATTTAGAAAATTTTTTTTGAAATTTCTAAATTTTTCATCATTTGGGCTTATTTAGAAATTCTTTTTTATTTTTTATTTTTGGAAAGAAAATAATATGACAATTATTTTTATTGAAATTTCATTAAAATTATTCCACCATTTAGGATAAATTTAAAAAAAAAAAATTACTTAGAGATTTCTTAAAAATTTACCATTTAAAATTTCTAAGAATCTCATCTTTGGGTAATTTGTATTTAATTCCAAAATTTTTATTTTTATTTTATTTTTTATTAAAAATAAATAGTAATTATTGTTATTGAAACTTTATCTAAATTATTTCACAATTTGAGATAAATTTAGATAAAAATTTTTACCTAAGAGTTTTATAAAAATTTACCATTTTTTCGTATCTAATCTTAAAAATATAAATATGCACATAATAGAATAAATTATCAACAAATAAAAAATATAGAAGAAAAATACCAGACTTTAAGCCTTGAATTTTAGCCCAAAATGTTGGAAGGCTCAGAGAAGTGGGCTCACATTGCATTCAGCCTTCATAAGCCCAACCTGGAGAAGAATCTAGAAAACCCCTATGGATTTGCAATTACATACCTTTGTTCATAATTTGATGCCATGCCACCATCATTAGGATTAATTTGCAAACGTGGCTCAAATACAAAAGAATTCAAGCTGTTGGGTGAAATTGCATTCTGATGAAGTCTGAATACTGAACAGCAGCCGCCAGTCGGGTCTTCTTCATGCGAGTAACTGGTCAAAGTGCAGGCCAACCCTTTATCTTTCTCCCTAAATGGATTCTCTCTCTTGTTTCTTGATTACGAACGCTAAGTTCCGAGCGAATGACTGCTTGTTGTTAATTACTAAACCCAAAAACAACTGCACCAAACTAAACAATAATGCTGCCAGAAAATTTTATTATGATTCTTAGTTTACACCATTACCAGTATCCTTTGTGCGCTTCTCTCTACGATTCCTTCTTGATTTTTTTGTCTGTTTTTGATCTCTGGTTCTTTTCTCTTTGCTTACAGTGTTTTTGTGTCCCTTTATTCTGTGTCTATATGGTATTTATAAGATCAAAGCCCTAATCCGAATAAAAATTTCAACTTAATTCAAATTCAATGACATCATTTTAATCAAACTCAACTTCTTATTTTTTCAGTTTTTTAATTTTTTTATTTTTTTTTTATAAAAATCAAATGTAAACTTTCAAACAAATTGAGATATCTACAATTTTCTTACATATATATTTTTTGGTTTGAAAATAAATGGAAAGCTAAAATAATTACATTAGATCTAATTGTATACCCTATTTAAGTAAATATTCAATTAGAATGTTGAATATAGACATTAAAAAATTATCAATTAATTGGTTTAATCTTAATAATCAAGACTTAAAAATTTTAAAAAATCATAATATATAAAAATTATTTTATATTGTATTGATCTAATTTTAATATTTGACCATTTCGAATTTAACTTTAAATTAAGAATATTAATCTATTATCAATTATCTAATTATAATGATGAATAGTAGATATTATTAAAAAAGTATCAATTATCATTTACAAAAAATATTTATTATGAATAATTGGTCAATTAATTAGTTCAACCTTATATTTGGTTTATTTTTAGTTTGTATATGAATTATTATACTAATATTACAACTTTAAATATAATCATATACAATAATTGATCAAATGGTCCACTAGAATGTTGAATTAGAGAAAATGATATCCACCGATTGACTTTTAACATAATAGCATTGGATATATCCATATATATCAATTGACCAAATTTCACAAAAATAAATAGTAAACATTATTAAAAGATCACTCATTTTAACATTAACCCAAATATAATTACATTGGATATACATCAATTGACTAAATATTCAATTAAAATGATAAATGATAGATATTATTAAATTAATTAATATAACACTAATAACCATAAACTCAACGAGTATAGTTACCTAAATATAATTAATTTTAATATCAATTAAATATAAAAATTAATTGTATTAAAATTATTACTAGTATGTTATACTTCTAAATTATACTTTAATTTACTATTGATAATAAATAATTCTATCCTCAACTTAGTTTTACTTATAATATATATTAACAAATCAATTAAACATCAGTTTAAATTAAATATTTTATCTAAATAAAAAATGGCTGCATTCAAATTTTTACAATCCCCTCTAAACAAAAATTCCCAAAACCAATACCATATCCTAACTTTCAACTCTCAAGCAGACCGTTATTCAATATTTTTCATCTTCATATTTTAATTTTAAAAATAATATATTTTAATTTACAAGACAATATTTTATTTTCAAATAATTTAATATTTAGTATATTTGACACACTAAGAAAAATATAATCTAATGTTAATTTTGTTTATAATAAAATTAATATTTTCCTAAGATATCAAATTTAGTCAACTATTACAATTATAATATAATTTTTATTTTTGAATTATTGTTGTATTAAAATTAAAATTTAAATGTGAAATAATTATAATAAATCAATAATATATTGTAAATAATTATTTTTATAATGAAATCAAATTTTAAATTAACAATATTATTTTTTATTGACAATTTTTATAAATATAATAAGGATAGTATTAAAAATCGTTTGATATTTATATTTAATGTGTTTCAAAATTAATTTTATTTCATATTTAAATTTAAAGATTCAATATTAATTTTGTTGATGATAAGTTATTGATATAATTATTTAATAATTATAAATGATAATATTTTAAAATTTTTAATTAAGAAAAATGTTTATTATTTATTTTTATTTGTTTTAAAAAAGTTCATAGAGTTTTTTTTTTAGTTGTAATTTGGTTTTTATGGGTTCAGATCAAATCTATCTCAAGTTTGAATAATTGCAAATTCGAGTCATGATCGTTTTGCGTCGATGTCAGGCTTTTTCCCAGATAAAATTTTTAAAAAATTTAATCTTTGACTTTTTTTTGGTCCACCGAGGTTCAATCACGGGTTGGCTCAGACGACTTATAGGTTCTGATCAGTTTTGTCAGCTATAATCACAATTTAAATATATGTAAGGATTCATAACTTATAAATGTAGGTTTCATATAAAATTATATACTTAAAAAATTAGTTTTATTTTTATTTTTTTCATATGAATTAAAAAAAATTATATTTTTTTAATTTTTTTTATATTTAAAATTATCAAAAATTAAATTATAATCACTTAAATTAAAATTTTAATTCTTTACTAATTATCATATCATAACTGTGACAACTTTTTATTTTAAATATTCCTTTTTTTAATGCAACCGTTAACAGATTAAATTAAATGTAGGGCATATAATAATCCATTATTGATTAGGTAAAGTTTGAGAAGTCTAATTCATAACTTAAAAAAGAAAATAAAAGTGACCAACCAAAACTTGTTGCATAAAACCATAGCATTTTATTTTGGATTGAAGTGGGAATTTTTTTTTTTTTTTTTTTTTTTTGTATTTTGTGTGCATAAAGAACGGAAACTCACTTAAATAATACAAGCTTGATCAGCTACTTAGAGAATGATAAAGGGTTATCCCCATGGATGCGTCAATAGTAATGGTAATTCTAGTCATAATTAATTGTGATTTTTTGTATAAAGACTTGCTATCAAGGCCCTTGGAGTAGAAGTTTTCGATGAATTCTTGAGCTGTGAAATCACGATACATTGACGGTTTCTGTTCCGACAACAACTCCGGCAGAGGTCCATAGTAACCATCTCCCTTCCATTTGGTGAGATTGAAAAATTCAACAATTGAAATCCTTGGTTGCATACTGGCGTTGGCCACTACTCAATGTTGCACACTTTGGTACTCCCCATTCGACACTATCTGCAAAGCCATACATATATATGGACAAACACAAACAAAATTGTCAGAATTTAATACTTCCCGAAGGAGATTATTACTCTAACTAAGCACCTTTTTTTGGCTAAAACTGAAATTAATTTTTTAGTAACAAAAGGTAGGTTGGTCTTTGACTTATGATCGCAAGTTTTGCAAATCAACCGTGAGAGAGCTACACCGAAACACTGTTTAATTATATATATATAAGTTTATATTTAATATATTATCACTTTGTAAATTTTATATATTATCATTAAATCAAATGATAAAAATTTATTAATAAATAAATATAAATTATTAAAATAAATATAAATTAAAATAATTTATTAATGATTAAATATCTATACTTAAAATAAATATACATAAATTAAAAAAAATTATTCATTAATAAAATATTATCATTTTATTTTATAATATATATAATTTATATACATACAATATATAAAATATAAATTCTATATACAATATACAATATATAATATATAATATATAATATATAATATATTCGTAACGCGGAATCACGATGACACTCATACTATTAAAAGGATAATATAATACAAGATAATATTCCATGTGATTGTTGGCGGCATTTGACCGACATTTTCCTGCTATACCATTAAAAGGATATGACAAATTTGGATCTGTTCGAAAAAAATTATCAAGTAAAGCTAAAAAATCCCTCACATGCTGATCTAATAAAAATAAGACAAATTAAGTTTTTGTTGTTTAATAAATGTTGATCAAATTCTTATATACATTATTATTTTTAATTGCCCCAACTCTTTCTAAAACATATTGAAAATGCAATTTTTGACCAAAAGAAAATATTATATGTCTGTCATAATGATTACATGAATAAATAATAATTATATGAATCGACGGATATATTTTTTATCAATTAAAAATACAACTTTGGTTATACAATTTTTGAAAAAAGGAAATATTGTTATAGCACTTTGGATATTCTAAGTTTTTAATTAAAAGGAAATCTCTTCACATCTACTGCCATGAATTGATTCCAACCAGATGATTTTCTTCTTATTACAGTTTTTTTTTTTAAATGTTATGCCTTTCTAGAAGCTTTAATTGTTATGATATAGTCAACGAGATTTTGGTTTAATAACAAGGAGGCTTAAGATTTTCGGTTCAAATTTTATTATGGGCAAGTTTAATTATTTAATTAATTTATAATTTATTAATTGATGTGCATCTTGGCCATTTCATCTTAAGAAGTGGCTCGTTAGACCATGCTGTGGACATTGCATTGTGGGGCGCAAAATTACGAGGGCCATGTCATCTTCCATTATTCTAGCATTTCAAACTTTTGTTAAACATAACTTTATCTGTGAATCATATATTATAGCCCTTCTTTTGTTAAATTTGTTTATCATGCCATGCACACTTCCGTAACATATAATTAAGTCAGAAAATATTTAGCCTCCTATTTCCCTCGCTGCCGACATATGTCATAATTTTTTTTAGTCATTTTTATAATCAAATATTCATAATTTCATGAAGTAATAGTTAGATTTACTAATTTTAAATATAATATAATGATATAATATAAAAATGATAAATATATATAAATTTAATATAATCAAATTTTATATCTTAATCACATTGATATAATTAAAATATGACATCATTCATATTGTGTGTATGTCTAATAATAATGATACACTTAACATAATCATAACATAAAAAATTTAAAAATTATTTTAATTTGCTTTAAAATAAATTAATAATTATATTTATCGTATTATTTTGATATTTAAATAAATTATAAATTTTTAATTTTTAAATAATTTTTATTTAAATATTAATTTAAATTATATTTTTTGTTTAAATACATAATTTAATTATATCTAATTATATTATTAATATATAATTATATTAATAATATCATATTATGTTATTTAAATATTTAATTAATTTAAATATATTAGTTGTATATTATGTTATTTATGTAATTTAAATATTCATATTATATTCGTATAAAAATTATTTTTGTTATATCTAAAATCGTATTTGATACAATACACGACGTGATAACATATCAAGCATTGCCATGCCTACAAATAGCCAATCGTCAAAGTCACTGAACTTATCTCAGTTGAAAACAACGAAATACTCTGCCAAAAAAAATCCCATGGCCACACCTTGTAAACCACCAGAAGCCCCACCAAACAAATTCCACCATCAACCTGCACTGCCAAATTTCCAAAAATCAACAATTTCTCAAACAAAAATTCCCTTGATTTTTACTAAAAATAATAATAAAAAAAAACAGTCTTCACTGAAGTGAGGAACCGAGCAGAAGCAACAAAAAAAAAAATCAATCAGAAAATTTTGGTGAACCGTTTGGGGGTGAACGGTTGAAGCAAAGAAAAAAGAGTGACTCGTTCGGCATGGAAGAGAAGGAGGAAGAAGGAAGGAGGGGAAGAAAGAGGTGAAGAAGAAGTAGACAAAGGAGAAAGGAAGAAAAGTAAAAATGGGGGGAAGACTTTTACCCAAAAAAGTAACAAAAAAAAAAAAAAAAAGAACTCGAAGGTCGTTCGATTAGTTTAGGACTTCGAAAAAAAAAAAAAAAAACAAGGAGAGAAGGGAGAAGGTTAAAACGTGGGATTGGGAATCAGTCATTTAAGGAAAAAGGGGCATAAGAAGCCAAGTGGATTGCATCTGTGGACCTGACTCAAGCCCATTCCATCATGAGCCCAGTCCAAGCATTTTGGGTTTAAGGACCATAAATTTGTTGGTATTTTTTTATCTTTTGTTTTGATGTATTATGTTGTTTGTTTTAATAATTTTTTTATTACTAAATATTTTTGAAAATAAACTTGAAGTGGTTGAAAATAAATTTGATGTGGATAGCCGAGATCTTTAGTGTTATAAAAAATTATTAAATAATAATAAAATCAAATAAATATAAATAAATAAATAAAATAAAATAATAAATGAGAGAAAATTTTTATTTGATAATGGGATTTTAAGATAATCTAAGTGACAATTCCTTAAAAAATTTTATACGAGGAGATTTTTTTTAAATACTACAAACATTTTGAAATATTTATAAAATATTTTTAATATAATAATTTTTTTATAAAATAAAAAATTAACAAAAAAAAATTTATTCCATAACGAGATTTTATGGTATTCTGAATAGTGATACCTAAGAAATATTTAGATAAAAATATTTTTTTAAATACTATTGACATATTAGAGTATTTTTAAAAATAAAAATCTCTCTTTTCTTTTAAAAAATATGATAAATAAAAAAAACCAATAATTTTTTTAAAAGAAAAAATAAAATATGTGCATCAATTATTTTATTATTTGCATTGCATATATATCGCTTTTTTAAAAAATAAATACGAATCTCCTAGAATAGAATTATTAAAATGTCTAAGTAGTGAGTTTTAAAAAACTTTTAGATAAAAAATTTTCTTCAGATATTACTAATGTATTGAAATATTTTTTAAAACTTTTCAATAATAAAATTTTAATTTATTTTTTGAATAAAATAATAAAAAAAACTAAAATTGTGATGAATAAAATAAGTCAAGGAAATTATTAATAAATACCAAATTTAAGATTATTTTTGTTAAGATTCAAAAGTTAACATATAATTAATTGGTATTATTTTAAACGGATATTGTGAAAATATTAATAATTTCTCACATGTAACAAACTCCTGAAAACAAATTATTTACCAAATTTTAAAATTATCTTTTTAATAAATTTTAAGATTTTATTAAAAAAATAAATTTTAATAAGTGAGTAATTGTACTTAATAAAAAAAATGATAATAATTTTTTTATTTTTAAATTCATATAACGACCTCAAAATTATTAGGACAAATATTGGTTTGATTATCACCGAGCAACAGCTTATAGATAGAAGAAACAAAAAAACATACCATTTGAAGAAGCCGACCAAATAAGTTGGTCTTCTTAAACGGAGACTAGTGAAATAAAGTTAATTGCTCTTTAACCTTGTCCGAAATATCTCCAATTCTGATCCAATCCTAGCCAACATTGAAGTTCATGTAATCACTAATACAATGCGAGTCATCTAATTCAGTTATTAGTCATCTAATTCAATTTGCAGCCAAGCTTAGCTAGCAAAGCCCTATTCATATCCAAGGTTTTTCGAATGGGCAAACCCCATCCCTTTTAGGACGATAAATTTTGACCTATTTAATCAAAGCCACTTTCCTAACCTCATCAGAACCACCCCACAAGAAATTTCTGTTCAGTGCATCAATTTCCTTAGCCGTTGATACTAGGAGTTTTACCGCTTGCATAGTATAATTGGCAATAGTACTGGTGACGGACTGAATCAGAATTGCTCAGCTTGCTAAAGGCAACTGCTTCGCCTTCCAAGAACTAAGTCTGTTTTTCACTTTTTCCACTAATCCTCTATAATTTTGCTTGGAAGGCAGTGATGAGTGTACTGGAAATCCAAGATAAGTTCCAAAATCCCAACAGTGCTGCATTCCAGTAATAGTGCCAAAGTCGACTATCAAGCGTTTTGAAACATTTGATGATGTAAAGAATTTTGATTTCCCAAAATTCATTTTCTGACCTAAAAAAGCACAGAATCTCCTTAAATGGTCACCATAATTGTGCATTGTTCAGTCAAGCTTCCGCAAGCAAATCATCACAAAGAAAACATGTGAGAACTGAGGACCACCTTTAGATAGCGTAATCGGATTCCAACTTTTGTCACACACTGCTGCCTGCTACATGTAGTTCACCGGTTTGGCATAATTAAAGGGCTGGGTTGGATGAAGTGGTATGAAGGAAGATGCTAATTAGCTCATCAAGAAAGTACACAAAATGATGTGGATGATGTGGAACGGCTGTATGAACAATAAGCAAGCAAGGAAATACATTGCTACTAGTCACTGTTATGCGTTAACAGTGTCCAAGTTTCTTCACCGTTTTGAGGAATGATTTGGCTTTTTGGAGGTCATTGATTGGTTGCAAAAATCCAACTTCCAACTTTCCATATGAGCAGAGCATGGAGGACTAGCAATAATAAAAAAAGATTCCTAACAAACCCCTGTTCCGCCATTAAAATCCCCACACTAACGGCCAAAGGAAAAAAATGCAAAAACTTTGGAAGAGTCTTCCAGCCTTTTCTGTTTCTTTTCTTTAATGCATGCTGATATGCATTCTCCATTTACATATAATGTAACTCCCCTTTAGCTTGTATTTTTTTTTCTTTTTTGGCTGCAATGATGCCACTTTCAGGCAGACTTGAGTGGCTGACCTGTTGTCGTTTTTTAAGCCCCCATTTTTACTTCTTTGATTGTACTTTGTTAGCATATTACTGTCTTTCCATTTACATTTCAAGTTCTAAGCCCTCACATACACTTAAGCCTTGTTCTTTTACATTTTAACGAATGGAATTTCAATCTTTGTTTTCAGTTTTGTTTCAGTTTGGTTTTCTTGTGTTTTTCTGCCATGTTTGCTTTGTTTTCATCTTATCTTGGCTTGAGAAGGATAATCCAAGGAAGTACCCATCTTCAGAAATCATGCAAGGGGCCAAAATTACATGATTTACTTATTCCGAATTGGTTGACAAGAAAGAAACCTATTCCATCATTTCTCATTTCTTTGAATAACCTGAAAAAAAAAATAATAATACATTGCCAATGAGAATAAGTGTAGGTGATATTGCCAACTCCATTGTCTTATTGTGAATGCATTGGTTTCTTCATGCAGAAGCAATGATGTTATAGCTCTCGAACAAAATATAAGGTAAAGAACGAAATTGTGCATCCAGTTACTTCCTCAGGGTCAGTTTTTTCATTGCTCATGAGATAAGCCAACAGATATTGCTAGAAGCTCCTGAAACTTTTAGTTCTGCGTTTCAAAGAAATGCAGAAACCAGCAGATTCAAAACAAATGCTTTTTGATGGAGAAGATGGATATGATGCTGTTGTTGTGGGGTCTGGATATGGTGGTTCTGTTGCTGCATGTCGGTTGTCAATGGCATGGATCAAGGTATGCTTGGTTGAGAAGGGCCGAAAATGGGAAGCTAAGGATTTTCCAACAGACAGTTTCAAGATCATGTCAGCTGTGAGGATGGAGAGTCAGAACTTAGCTGTCAGCTTTGGCCCAATGGATGCTTTGTTTCAGGTCAGTCTCCCTTTCCACACAATGGAGGATATTTTAATAGAAAGACTGTGTATCTGTACTTAGGGAAGACGATCATTTTTCATTGTTATGACATGAGTTTGAATCCTGTTAAAGTCATATTTTGATTTGATTATAGTATGAATAAAATTGTGATGATTTATCTATGACATCATAGGTTTATGAACAATATGATTCACTGGCAGCAGCAGCTTGTGGACTTGGTGGGGGTTCACTAGTGAATGCAGGAGCAATGCTGCCAACACCAGTTCGTACTCGAAGAAATTCAAAATGGCCAAAGGAATGGGAATGGGACTGGGATAGTTGTGAAGCTTCTGCTGCTACCATGATGAGAATACAAAGTGTTCTTCTCCGGTTCCCCATTGCCAAAATTATGAAGGAAATCGATGTCGGGGAGGTAGAAGAAATGGTTCAGGATTCAATGAAGCTAAGTATGAATTTTGATCTTGAAGAGTCCCCACCCAGATTACCAAAAAATAAAAATCTGGATATCTGCATAGCCCGTGGAAATTGTCTAGCTGGGTGTCCTTATAATGACAAGAATTCTACTGACAAAAATTACCATGCATCAGCTGTTTAGGCATATTATCTTTAACTTGATGCGTTGTTTTAATTTAACAGGTTTATTTCTTTATTTTCTTTGGTTGCATTATTGTTAACTGTGAAATGCTTTCAGTTGCTTATATGATTTCAAGCTGAAAAATTCAAATGCATGTCAAAAAGACAACAAGTGTAGGTCAGCTGGCCAATTTAAGGGGTTTTTACTATGTTGAATCTGAAACTTGATTATGGATCATTGTTTATGATGATGATAGTCTGAATTCTTGTAAAGGGTTATTATTGAGAATACTTTGTTGTTTCATATTTTGTAAAAAGCCTGTGACAGTCAACATCATGTCCAAATGGAGCCATGTTCTCATGCTTTTCTGATAAAAGTAGAACTTCTTGTGATGCAGGCAGGATGCAACGCTAAAACAGAGTGTGAAGTTCAGTATGTAGTTAAAATCCATATGAAACAGGCCATGAAGGTGGAGTTGGTGGAAAAAGAAGGTGGCTTGTTTTCATAAATGAGATTGATTGTATAAAAGCTGATTTTGTGATCCTGTCAGGTATGAAGCAATAGTGAAATAATTTGATATACCTTCAAATTTTTGTTTTCAAAACCTTATGGGAAGCTTCAATTTCATGCTCCACAGCGGGAGTTCTTGGCACAACTGCAATACTTTCAAATCACAAATGAGAGGATTAAAACTCTCAGAGTCACTTGGGTCTGGATTCAGCTGTAATGGAAATACTGTTGCTTATCTTGCTGGGAGCAGTGGACCTTTGCATGCTTATGGACTAGACAAAAAGCAACTGTCGAAGACACCTATTCAAGCACGGCCTGGGCCATCCATCTCTTCATCTTACACTTCTTCATTGGGTTTCACAATCCAGGTTCAATATTTTGCCATGCCGAGAAACTTAACTTGTGTTGATTCCACATTAGAATTTAGCTCTTGCCATGGCACTGGCCCTTCTACTGTCTTGCTGGCTTTCTATATGGAAAGAGAGAAAGAGAATCAGCTAAAAAAATACTGCAGGATGGTAGTGTCATGTGTTCTGGATGGGCATTTTTGGTTTCAATTCAACCATCTAAAATTTTTTTCCTTCATCTACTATTACAATAAATTGTGTACTGGCCACATCGTGATTCATACTCTTTTGACATGTCCATTCACTGGTAGCTTCAAGTTAGGCTGGTTGATTGGTTTGTGTTAGCAACTCATATTGATTTTGTCAAGGTAAGAGCTGCGTACGCATACCTGTAATTTAGACTCTTCTGAAACTGCCTTTTCTTTCTTCTTTATCTCCTCATTTCATTCATTCATTGTCCTTTTTTTTTTTTTTGTGCATAGTGCTGTACTTCCTACTGCTTATCCCTACATGTTGTTTAAAGGAATTGTAACATATGGATGGCCAACTGGTTACTGGTTCTTTCGTGGCATTATAGATAAGCTGAAACATCTCATAGGTTCTAAGTCGAGCCAAGCAATGGTGCTCGTGCAATGGGACATGATAAGAGTGATGGGAAAATTATATTAGACAAGGAAACAGATAAACTTTGCTTCAGTCCACCCCATGACCCTTTGCTGGTGAGAAAAATTGAGGCCTTTCAAAAGATTACCAAGAAATTAGGTGGAATTCTCTTCATGTCCAAGTGCCTAAGCACATCAGTACATCTTCTAGGTGGGTGCAATGCATCATCAGATTTTTCAGATGGTGTTTGCAATCCAAATGGTCAGATTTTTGATCCAGAGGCCCCTGGTCTAGTGCACTAGAGCCTCTATGTTTGCGATGCTTCTTTAATTCCGTGCTCTGTTGGTGTAAACCCATCTCTTACCATTGCAGCAGCCGCTGAGCATGTAAGTAAGCACCTTATGAAGGATACTCTCAGTTGTAAGAGTAAAAATTGTATAGATTTTGCTTCTAAAGTGGTTGACCAAAATCCATATACAGAAATACATGATAATTTGAAGAGCAGAGAGAAATCATATGTGTCTCTCAAAGAAATCATGAGGGGTTATGTGGGGGGGTATGCCATGTACAGCTTTTCTCAGAATAAGGATAAACTTGCAGAATGAGAACAGCTGTGATGATTGGAATTCGGTTATGAGAAAATCCTGTTCAACTTTAAAGGGGAAAGTTGGATGTTATGTTGTGTTCGGAGCCATTGAGAAGGATAAGTTGCATGTTATAGATGGGGAAATAGACATGCTTGAAGTAGATTACAAAACCCCTTACACACAATATATGCACTATCGCCTTCTCCTCGCTGCTGCTTCTGGTTCAAGGTACAATAAGGCATCCATTTGCATTCCTTTTAATTCTCTCTTCTTTCATTTTTTTTTTCTAAAAAAATTTGTACCATTAATTAAATGCGGTTATTTTGAGGGAAAGAAGATAATGAATCCTTATCTTTGTGCACTATATTGTTGGAGGGAGACAACAACATTGTATGTGACATTCAAAAAGCTTGATGGCAACTTTGCCGGGGAAGTAGGGTTGAACTTAAAAGGAGAGCTTAGAATTTCCACGATTGAATTGCTGAAAAGCATCGTTAGCCTTGAAGGAAACAGAAAAGGAAGATTTATTTATCTTTTCTCATTGAGTCTCCTTAGAACTTGTATTTTACAAATACCATAAGAAAGTCACAAAAAGTATACCCTGACAGATTCTTGCAACAATTCTTATCCTGCGAGCACTTTCTATGAAGTAAAAACAGGTAGGCAGGAATCCAAACTCGACGTTAAAGATTGTTAGAATTTGCAACTGATTCTTGCTTGCAAGTGATGTGAATGAGGAAAAAGACTTTTTAACAGTGTCAGTTTTATATAAACAAAGGAAGAAAATATTTTGCACTGTAATTTGGAGAAGATTCAAAATTAATACACTGAATTCAGTATTTTTTGGTTGTTTGTTTTGTTTTATTATTAACAGGTTATAAGTTATAATTTTGATTACTTACTCTATATGATGCAGAAGATGGATATACCATCAACTGTAGGCAGTGGAACTGCAGTCAAAGTGGATGGAAATCAAGGAAGAAAAGCACCTGGTTCTTCTACTTAATGGACATTCCGCTGAGAGTTTGTCTGCCAACAGAACCAAATGAATTGATCAGGACTTTACTGGCAGAATGGCATGAAATGTGGTTACTGCAATCAAGAGTTCATGTATCGAATCCCTCAAACAACTTCACTATTGAAGATATTGGAAGATATGATATACCTGCTGGTAAAAAAATTACAAAAAGCTGTAGATGAGATCAGATACTCATAGATCTAATTGATTTCTGAGTGATAACATTTTTCTTCTACTTTTCTTTGTAGTAATGGACAAGATCTGTGAATTCCATGGTCCAAGCATGAAGGTACATGTAGTTGCACACTGTGTTGGAGGCTTGTCCATTCACATAGCTCTCATGGGAGGGCATATCTCTGCAAATCAAATTGCTTCTTTATGTTGCACCAACTCTTCGATGTTCTTCAAGCTTACTACTTTGGCCACGGTCAAAATGTGGCTTCCCTTGGTTCCCGTAAGTTTTCCTCTTAATGAAAAAGTATATATGGTTTGGTACAAATAAATGTCAACTTGATCTTGCTTGGGCCTTATACTTCCATCTAACTCCGGTCAACCTGCAGATGTCAATGGCTTTGCTGGGCAAGAACAAAATCCTGCCTCTGTTAGAGACATCAAAGGCCAGTTTGGGGCATCGGCTCCTAATGTGTATAGCCCGTTGGCTACCTCGCTATGAGAGATGCACTTGCAGTGAATGTGAGGTCTTTTCTGGAGTATTCGGCAATGCATTCTGGCATCAAAACATAACCCCCACAATGCATCTCTGGTTAAAGAAGCAAAGCACAACAAAGCTTCCCATGGCAGCCTTTCCTCACCTCAGGAAAATCTGCAAGTCTAGATTCATTGTGGATAGCAAGGGAAATAACTCATATTTGATTCATCCAGAGAGAATGGCCCTCTTAACGCTATATATCTCCGGTGGACGAAGTACTCTTGTGACTCCAGAAACTTCTTTTTTAGCTAACAAGTATATGAAGTTGCACCAACCTGGTTTTAGACATGAAGGGGTTGTTGTCAATGGTTTTGGGTACTCAGATTTACTGATTGGTGAAGAGTCTCCCAAAGAAGTTTTCCCCCACATAACGTTATCTGAAGAAGGGAAAAATATTGTGATGATTCCCAAGGAAAAGAAAGGCAGCAAAGATGCCTTGGATTGGGCTACTGATCCTTACCAAGGATATGGAGGATCTGAAAGTTGTTGGTTTTCACCTTTGGTGGTCGTTTTCTTGGTTTTAGTTTTAGTTTTTATGTTGTTATCATCATTCATATGATTTTTCCACTACCGTAACAAGGAATTTTGCTGTTTGATTAGGAAAAGAAAGAGGTGTTTATTATTTTGAAGTTCAGTAAATCTTTTTTTGGAATCTTTCATGTTGAATAAAACAAATTCATTTTTTTAATAAAAAAAGGAATAGATCAAAATTTTTATAGATTTTCGTGAACTCAATAGTAATCATTGAGCTTTTAGAATCCAGAGACTAATTGTCAGTTCCAATTTAGGTGATGTGCCCAACTTGTCTGTGAATGAAACTTATTGACTCGATTACTCTTGATGGTCATTAAGATCTTGCATATATATCCTGATATATATGTTATATAGTGACCTTGGTAAGAAGACAGTTTGGCCGAGTGGTCTAAGGCGCCAGATTTAGGCTCTGGTCCGAAAGGGCGTGGGTTCAAATCCCACAGCTGTCATGTTTTTTCTTTTTATTTGATCTGGCAGCCATTACAGAGCAAGGAAGAAGCAAGAGATGCTAGAGAGGTTCCAAAATGGCTTGACTCATTAGAAACAAACAAGTAATCTCTTAACTCGCTTCCTTAACTTACCAGTTCCCACTTGACTCATCCCCATTCCCCACTCCAAGCCCTAGCTTTATTGGAGATGTCGTATTGCGCTTTGTTGGAGCGCCCTCCGAAAGGACTGGAGATAGCAATTGCACGTGCTGATAATAGTGACCGGTGGGACGCACACGCACGCCAATTTGACTCGAAAGGACGTATTTACCCTCGAGTCAATGCCTAACCTCTCAATGGCCTTTTCGTCATTTAAAGTTAGGGTTATCAAAACCCTAACTATAAAGTGGTAGTAACTGATATATATTAGCATTTCTTCGATAGCTAGAGTCGTCATCAGCAAAAGCGCTCTCAAGCAACCCTAGTTTCACGTTCTCTCTCGGTCTTCCTGAAGCCATGGTAAGTCTCTCTTTGCAAATATTTCGATCTCGATGTTCAGCTAAATCGTTTGGTAGCAGAGAAAATAGTGTAGGATTTGGGTATAGAAAATAGAAATAAAAAGACTGGAATTTTACTAGTGCTTTATCTTAGTCTGGAAATGGGAAAGTTCAAATTGAAATAATTTACTAACTAGATTAGATTTAACCTTGTATTCTCTGTCGCTGGTGTTTTTTTGAGATCCAATTGGAGCCATGGGGGCTTTTTCAGTTTTGCTATTATGAGGACAGATTTATTGATTGACTTAGGTGTAAATAGGATGTCTGACGTTTTCGTTGATTTGTGTTATTTTGTAGTCAAGGAGAAAGGTTAGGGAGCCCAAGGAGGAGAATACTAACCTTGGACCTGCTGTGCGAGAGGGCGAGCATGTGTTTGGGGTGGCTCACATATTTGCTTCATTTAACGACACATTTATCGTAAGTGATAACCTCTTCTGTTTACATTGAATTTTTTTTTCTGGTACTTCATTCCGTTTGAAATGCTATCATTGAATTTGCAGCATGTGACTGATTTGTCAGGAAGGGAAACAATGGTTCGCATTACTGGTATGGTTTATGACTGTCTGTAGAAAATGGTTTCTTTTTCTATCTTGGGCTTTTGGTGTTATTGCCATCTCTAGATTTTTAAAGTCGTTTTAGGTGGTTTTTAATACTTCAACCATCTAACTCTGAAGTTGGATTTTTCAAAGGAAGCTGACTAGTATTTCAAGAGCCATATGTAACTTTATAATAGAAAATGTTAATTAAACATTGCAACATGTGTTGATATTTATGTCCCAGCTCGGAGTTATTTCTATGAAGAGTATTTTTCTAACTTATTCCTTGCATTTTCCAAATGTAGGTGGTATGAAGGTGAAAGCTGATAGGGATGAGTCTTCCCCTTATGCAGCCATGCTTGCAGCACAAGATGTTGCTCAACGCTGCAAGGTCTTATAGCTTACAGTCTGAATTGTCATGCAATACATATTTATATGTAGTGAACTTATGCCTATTATTGTCCAAAAAAAAAACTTTCTCTTTTTCATGTTTGTTATCTGCAGGAGTTGGGTATTACTGCCCTTCATATAAAGCTACGAGCTACTGGAGGGAACAAGACCAAGACACCCGGTCCTGGTGCCCAATCAGCGCTTAGAGCTCTTGCTCGTTCAGGCATGAAAATTGGCCGCATAGGTACAATTCTTTCATATTATTTCTCACAGTTTTATTATGTCCATTCACGTCAACTCTTGTAAACTTGACATGTAACCTTCCTTTCTTCTCAGAGGATGTTACCCCCATTCCCACTGACAGTACCCGTAGAAAGGGTGGCAGACGCGGAAGAAGGCTGTGATTCTTTGCATCATTTCTATTACTCAGCTGCTGCTTGCTATGCTTGGAGTTCTCTTTCATGTTTAAACAATTTTCTGTTTAGATTAAAGGTTGTTGCCCTGTTCCTCTAGTTACACATTTGTAGTTCCAGAATGGATTTTGATCTTAATTGACAGAGACAAAAGTTGTGCAACTCTTTAATCCACCTTTGGAGATAAGCTTGTATTGTTCTTGGTAAGCTTGTATTGTTCTTGGTTTTCCTTGAGGAGTTATATTGTGGTTATGGCAGATAAGAACTTCCTGCTTTTGTTTGATGGCTGTGGGGTGCCAGTCTTGAGATAAAATGCTTGCCCATGTCATAGTTTTTCAGCCCTTGATGTTCCCCTGAACTTCGGGGCAATAGGGCATCAGTATTATTGGCAGCTTTAATTGACTTTGTAGCTAATGCCTCGTCCTTTAGTATGAATTTTTCTTGCCATCGATATTGGTGGTGGATTTCATTGAAAGCAATAGATTTTAATTTCGGAGCTAGAGAATGTGATTCGTTTAGCCTGATTGACAAATTAAGAGGGTCAGGCTTATTTCAAATAAACAGATGAATATTTATATTCTTTATTGTGTCACTTTGGGCTTAAATTGAATCACAGAATTTTCTGTAATTAAAAAAAAAGCATGGTTTCTCCATTTTAATTTCATGTTGAAAATAGCAAATCCATATATTTGACCTAATAACGGCAAGACAATGAGTCTCGAGGTCGAGAGCAGCGATACCAGTGACAATGTCAAAGCCAAGATCCAGGACAAGGAAGGTAACTTCCCCCGATGCTCTTCCTTACCAAATTTTCATCTGATTTCATCTTAAAATCACAAATTGACGTAAGAAAGTTTTGACTTTGATGAACTAACAGGAATCCCACCGGACCAACAACGTCTCATCTTCGCTGGAAAACAGCTTGAAGATGGCCGTACCTTGGCTGACTACAATATTCAGAAAGGTTTCTCTTTTGGGTTTCTTTTTTAAAATAATATCTTTGTTCTTGATTTGATTAAGATAGTTAACTGAGATTTTCGTTTCTGGGTTTTTTCCTTTCGATGTAGAATCAACGCTTCATCTTGTTTTGAGGTTAGTGGAATTATTGAGCCTTCATTGATGACTTTGGCTCGCAAATACAACCAAAGACTAAATGATTAGCAATAAGTGTGGAGATTCACATTCAACCTATAAAGTATTATTCATTTTAATTATAATGTCTCACAATTTTATCTCATAAAAAACGTTTCACAAGTTTGGGATTAAGTCTCTACATATATATAATTTATTATTCATACATTTTTTCGATGTAAGATTGGGAGCGTTATAATAAGTTCTTCAAAAAATATTTATGTCACGCCCCGAAATCAAGACACAACATAATCATATTACCTTGAAGTAAACCTCAAAATAATACGAAATTTTTTTTCTTAACAATTCTAAAATTTTTCAATAAAACAATATACTAAGCAAAATTTGTATCTTTAATCCAACTGATGATATATTTTTATACATCCAAATACAAACTATATAAAATACAAAAATATCTCATAAGATTTCATTGGCCAACATTTTCTCCAATGACTAAGTATTTTTTTCATTTCATCTTCTAATTTCTCGCAAGACTAACCAAACTTATCACTTATTCATTTGTAAAAAAATAATAATAATAAAAGAGAATGAGCAAATCATAGCTCAGTAAGTATAGGCTCACACACTTTATCGAATCAAACATCATTTTCATATATATCATATAGATCATTCAAAACATTCATCAAATAATAATGTCAAAATATTTCAAGATCATTATTTCATCAAACATTTCGTAAATTCATAAATCAATATCAAAACATGTCAATTCATTAATTATAAATCACAAAACATGATCAAATACATATTTCATATACATCATGGATCAATGTTTAAAATCATCATAAATCATCATTATTATTCTTTTATCATTAGTTACGGTCACTGCTATAACCCGTGACATTGATCGTATCGATAATTTCATCCTCATGATCATTGTTAACTATTATAATCCGTTAACTAGGGCCTTATGCTAACTACTATTACCTGTTAGCCAGGATCGTAGAACTAGTTTTAATGTTGATGATCCCACTTCTTAAGGACGTAAAAACGTAGCTATCATAAAATCGTTATTTAAACGTAAATCATTTTCTCATTTCATTCGTAAGTATGATCCATCATTTACATAGCAAAAACACAAAATAATCATATGCTTGATTCTATTTTCATACATCGAAAATAATAAAGTAAAACATTCATTTAGAAACATACATATAGACATAGATTTGAAAATAAACAAAATGTGTGAGATTCTATTTACTTCCTTCTGATTCTACCACCTAATTTTTTTTCCTAAATAATTAATGGCCTATTCAAGATCATTTCAACACATTAGAATTTAATCAACCCTTTTTGAGATCATTTATACAAAAATCCACTAAGTTACACAAGAGTTAACTCAACTAATTAATACTGGTAGCCTGACCTCTTTTCATTAAAACAATCATATCTCAATATATCCAAATCAAAATTAAGATCTCTTTAAGCGTTAGAAACTAGACTTGATAAGCCTTCTAACCATATATGGCCCACCTCGTAATTTCTTGTAGATTAATTATAAAAATTTTTGCAATCCATGTCAGATGCTACTACTAGGCAGCCTATATACCTTCTATAAAAAATATGTATTTATTCATAAGGAACTCCAAATTCAATTCTACTTGTTTCATTAGAAAGTAGACTCAATAAGCTTTCCAAACATATATGGATTAACCTATAAATCCTTGTATAAAAATTAAGACAATTTTTGTAATTCAACCCTGATGTTGCTACCTTATAGTTTGTATATCCTTAAGTAAAAATTAGACAACTCTCCATAGAAAACTTGGATTTGACTTCCATTTGTTTCATTAAAAAGTAGATTCAACAAGCTTTCCAACGATATATAATAATCACAGCAATAATCTATCCATTAATACAAAATTTTATTTTAATTCATTATTACATATTACAACATTTCATCCAAAAATAAAAATTTTCTTTTAATCTTTAAAAAAACTCAAATCTCTACTTTCAGCCTTTAAACTCCATTCAATAATCATCAATAAATATTAAGAACATGAAATAAACAAAGCACAGTAATTTACCCAGATAGATCATGAAGATTAATGAAAGTTTTATAATTTTTTCTTGGTTTTGCTCTCAAAACTTCAACTCCAAATAATAGCAATCAATTTGATTTTTTTCTTAAATAAAAAGGGCAATACTCATATTTAGGGGATTAACTTGATTGTATCATCTGATTTTGAATCGTCAACTTGATTTTTCATATTCTCTAACCCTAAGGAAGATGAGAAAAAAAAAACTTACATTTCTTTTTTGGTTCTCGATAGCTAGGTTTTCTTTCATTTAATAACTCAGTCCTTTTTTCTTTTACTAATTAGTCTCTTAATAAATTGATGGGCTTTGGTATTAGTCTAGCCCAATTATTATTTGGGCTGGAGTATCACATTCTCCCCTCCTTATAAAAAGTTTCATCCTCGAAACTTGATTTACATCCACATCTCATTCTTCTATTTTTGCAATCATATCTCTTACTGTATGATTGTTTCATTAAACTTTGACAAAAGTAATAATTTTACCTAAAAACTTGTTCTTTCCAATCAACCATTCGAAAAAGATATTTTCAATATGTTAAAAATCATATCATCTTAAATTTTTAAATATTCATATCCAATCACATAGCTTCTATTAAGATATTCTCTTAACATTGATTCATCATGTACACTAGACATAAAAGGTGATAGTATTCTTTATTTTGAACTTCTTTCACTTTACCAAGAATGTCAAATATCCTTACATAACACAAACTTAACTTTTTTTACTTTATAATCCTCGTAATGAGTTTAAATGATTAACCACTTGAAGCTATAAATTTTATCTCCAAATTCTGATATAACTCTTTTGCTTACTTTAAACCATTGCTTAATCAACCAAAATTTATTAGCCATTTTGTTTCATAAATTCAAGAACCAAAAGTTTTTTCTTACTCATTTTTATCCCAATAAGTTTGAGATTTAGATCTATTTTCATACAAAACTTCAAAATGAATCATTGAATGTTTATCTTATAACTATTGCTACATAAAAAAAAAAAAAATTTCTCTTCAAGTCACAAGATAAGCACTGCTTGAAAGAATGTCCATCAACAATAAAGCTCTAAAACTAGAAGGAGCACAAAATATTCTTATCCCAAAATCTGTTAGTCTTTATTTATTAAAGATTGATCACTTTCTCAACTAATAATAGCACAACAATTTAAAACTTAAATCAAATCAGGCTTCCACTACGTACTCTGATATTTTCTTTCAATAAATTCAAACAAATTAACTTTTATAACATTATTTTGTAACAAGAAAAGCATGTGTCCACAAAATTCCTTGTAATCTGCTTCACACCATGTGTTCATAACAATAACAATCTTGAATAACAATATCAACAAATCATTTGTCACCAAAAATATATCATATAGTACTTTAATTTTCTTTTCTTCTCCACCAATAATATGAAACTTTTTATCAATTAACCATTATAAAACATATGAAATTGATACAATAGATCATATTCATAAATTTACACCATATAAATTCAAACATAAATATCTAGTTATCAAAGTTGTCTCCAATTTTGAATATTGTTTTTTCTGATTTAATATACCAATTATCATATAAGAATTGATTCTTCGTAATCCCCAAAAACATCATAATGTCTCAAATTTTCTTTTACCAAATTTATTGCTATGATCTTTAAGTCATAGTCAAAGCCTATGCATCGTAATCCATAAGTAAAATTCTCTTATAGAATTTAAACAATAAAAAACTTCAAATACTTGAATTCACTCCAAAAGTATAATTATGAACAATAGCCAAATGCATCACATTATTTCAAAAGCTTTTTTTTTCAAACTTCTCTAAAATCGAATACATGCTCAGCATCACCAAATACACAAAATCATCACTTGTAAGATTTTAACCAATATTTTGCCCTTGTAAGATTTTAAACAATAATTCTTAGCCAAAACATATATATATTTTTTATAAATCGATTACTCCTTCAAAACCAACTTCCTTACTAAATTATCTAGATAACCACAACTTTAATTTTATTCACAAATTTAATTCATTGCTAAGTACACAGCCTTGTACCACAATAGACAATGTTCTCCATAAATATAAAATTCAAAGAAATCCAATAGTATACTTCAATTAGAAACTATAACCACAAATTAATCACTTTAACCATTAAAAAAAAATCAGTACAACCCAAATAAGAATTTAATGAACAAACTTCAAATTAGTTATACAAATGTCCAACTCAAATCTTAAATACTTTCTCAATAAAAATGTAGAACCAAATCAAGTGAATATCTTCCTTTACGAATATTAAACTATTTACCGCAATTATAACATTTCAAACTAAATCCATCAAAATAAATTCTCAAACATTATAATCCATAAATAATTACTTCAAAATTTCAACATATCATTTCATTCCAACTCCGATATTCTGTACTTTTAATGCCAACAATATACACTCATATTCCAATCTTAATCCATGATCAAGGATTTACTTAACACTTATCAAATAATTTCAAAACCTCATTAAGTCGAAAGTCTTTTCTCAAACTCATAAGATCTCCAATGATCAAATCGTTCTCCTAAATAATCATTTAACTCATAAAATATGTTTCATTATAAGTCACATCAAAAATCTCTTCAACTTATAAAATCGCATTATATCAAAGTAATTACACTTTTTCTTAACTACAAGATCCAAAAATAAAATAAATATCAACCAAAATAATTACACCAAGAATTCATTAAATCATTGATTCTTCAAAATTCATTGAAACTTTAACTATTCTAAAAATTCATCGCATCATTTACTTATACTCACCATTATAGTCTATAGATCCAACTTGTATCTTTGGGAAATCATCACATTATCCAAAGATCATCATCTAAATTCTTAAAAATCTTCACATAGTATATAAATCATAACTGTGCTCATAGAATATCTCTTTCAATCCAAGGATCATAAGCTACATTATTGAAAAATCATCGTTAATCTAATTATCATAATCTAACTTCTTAGAGAGCTCCAAAGATCATAATCGTAATTCTTTAAAAAAATCTTTAAAATCATACTATAAGCTCTTTAACATCTCACAATGTTTAAAGATCATAACCTGAACTCTTAGAAATTTTTTAAGAAATATAACTTAGGCTTTTAAAGAAAATATCATCATAATCTATAAATCATAATCTAACTCTTAAAAATTCTTTAAAGATCGCAACCTAAGCTCTGATACCACTTTGTGGAGACCGGCACCCAACCTGCAAGGTATTGTTCGCTTTGGTCTGAAGGTCTCGTGATTTTATCTTACAAAAGACGTCTCACAAGTTTAGGATTAAGTCTCTACATATATATCATTCCTTATCCACACATCTTTTTGATATGAGATTAGGGCGTTCCAGCTAGGGATTCAAATAACGGTTTGATAGCGGAATAGCAGTCGTAAAATTACGGTAGCGCCGCCCTCCACCACCGTTAGTAGATAAAAAGCGGTTGAAAAATTTATTCACAGTAAAAACGGAGAGTAACGGTTGTAAAATAATGGCATAATAGGCAATAGCGGCAATAATGGACCGTTATTATCGTTATTCCATTTTTTTACTCACGGATCTAATAGTTCTAACAAAAAAATAAAATTTTAAGCCTGCAAAATAAAACAACAAACCTGCAAAAGTAAAAGTAAAAGCCAAATCAAAAAATAAAGCTCACAATCTCAGATCTTTATCATCAAAATAAATTTTAAAACGAGCTAAAAAACAGATCAATTATTTCAAGTTTCAACTTCAACTATTTAATCGACATTTTCGGCATTCAAATTCAAATCAGCCTTAAGTTTTCAATCAACATTCAAGATCAAATAAGGTAAGAAAAAAAAAGTTAAATTATCTTTTTTTTTGTAAAATTTTTGTAAAATGATCTGTTGTGTCTTGTGAGAGTTTGAAAAATGAACGAGATATCTATAGATACTAGGCAAGTCAATAAGTGATAGTGATAAAAGGATGTGAGAGAAAATGAGAGATGAAAAAAAAAGAGATAAGAAGAAATTTTTTAAAAGCCAAAGAAGGCAACACGAAGAAGAAGATGAACAGAAAAAAATAACGTTTCTAGAAGGGTCTGTCGTTTGCTAGAAAGAATTAAAAAAATTTGATATATTAGGCACGTGGGGAGAGATTGGATGGGGTGGGGAGGATTAGGTATGGTGGGGCGTTGGGGGGAAGGTGGGGAGGGATTGGGTGTGGTGGGATGTTGGGAGGGAAGGTGGAAAGAGATTGATGGGGGTGGGGAGGGATTGGGTGTGGTAGGGTGTTTGGAGGGTGGGATTGAATTTTTTATTTAATTTTGTAATTAATTTTTGAAATTTTTTTAGATAAAATTTAATTAGTGGTTTTGAAAATTTATAATTAAAAAAAGATATTAATAATTTAATATAATATATAGAGATTTTAAATGAAAAATTTTGATAAATTTTTTTGTATAAGTTAGATGAAAAATAATTAAAATTAAATATTATATTTTGATTGTGTTATATACTAATTTATAATTTTGTATATGAATTTTAATTTTTTTTGTTGTTTTGATATTTATATTATTGTCAATTCTTTTGATATTATATTAATTCTTGTTATTTTTGTGTAATTATTGAAGATTGTGTTTATTATATAATTATTAAAAGTTATTTGTGATAAAAAAATTTATATCAATTAGTGTATCAAAAGAATTAAGTTACTTAACAAATTTAGTATTTTATGATCTATTACTCGTATTAAGATTAAAAACTAAAACATAAAAAATATAGGTTTGAAAATTTTATTAAAATATAAGTTTGAAAACTTTTAATTTTTGAAATTTTTTTAGATAAAATCTAATTAGAGGGATTGAAGATTTATAATTAAAAAAAAAATAAGAGATTAATAATTTAATATGATATACATAAAGATTGTAGATGAAAATTATTGATAAATTTTTTATATAAGTTAGACAAAAATTAATTAAAATTAAATATTATATTTTGATTGTGTTAGATATTAATTTATAATTTTGTATATGAAATTTAATAATTTTTTTGTTGTTTTGATATTTATATTATTGTCAATTCTTTTGATATTAGATTAATTCTTATTATTTTTGTGTAATTATTGAAGATTGTATTTATTATATAATTATTTGAAGTTATTTGTGATAAAAAAATTAATATCAATTAGTGCATCAAAAAGATTAAGTTATTTAATAATATTCTTAAGATTAAAAACTAAAAATTAAAAAATTTAGCGTAAAATCAATTTTTAATGATGTAATAAGTAATATTAATATTTCTAAATATAAGTTTATTTTGTTTTTATACAAAATAGTAAGTATGTCACCACGTGAAGAGTTTTCGAGTAAAAGAGTAGAAGGCGCTCCAAGTGATGATATAGGTTGGCATTTTGAAACACCTGTACCAAATACAAGAGGAAATGTTTCATGTAAACTTTGTGATAAAGTTGTAAAAGGAGGAATAACACGTTTCAAAGAACACATTGCTCATAAAACTAGCAATGTTGCACCATGCCCCAACGTTACTGGTATGTTATGTTTTTTTAATTTCTTTGAAAATATTATTGTTAATTTCTTAATAAAAATTATAAAATTACATAAGCATGTGCAACTAATTTTCTCTTTTTTTTTTAACTATATTATTAATAGGTATAGTAAAAGAAAGTATGATGAAACTCCTTCAAGAAAGTAAATAAAAAAAAACTGACAACAAAAGGAGAAAAAATAAATTTTTATCACAGTTAAGAGGGGAAGATGATTATGAAAAATTTATTGATGAAGACATTACTACTAGACAAGCCGTGCGAGATAGTATCCAATCATAACATGAGTGGCACAGAATACAACTATTCAGACAAAGAACTAGTGGTTGGAGTAACATATATGAAGAAGGACGAAGCTCTCATGGTTCAGTTACTGAATATTTTAAAGAAAGAACAAGGAAATCAACTCTAAATGAGTCTGAATTTTCATTAAGAGGAGCTATTCCTGAATTGGTTAAAAGTAAAAGTTCAAAACAACCAAAAGTAAGTGATTCATTTCTAAAGACATTAAGAAGAAAAACAGGTGAATCAGTATCAAAATTTTTTATATATGATCGACTTCTTTTTCAATTAGCAAATTCTTCATGGTTGCATAATTTAATTTCTGTGACAGCAGAAGTTGGCCAACATGTAAGACTTTCAACACCTTATGAGATCTCAGATGTGTATTTAGAGTTTGAGTATCAACAAGTTCATGAATGGGTTAATGGATTAAAAGCTTATTAGAATGAATTGGGTGTCACTTTGATGTGTGATGGTTGGACCAATAGTTTGAATCAAATGCATATCATTAATTTCCTTGTTTACTGTAGTAAATGGACTATTTTTTGAAAATCTGTAGATGTCTCAAGTATTCATAGTAGAGATACAAACTTTTACTACAGATTATTAGATGAAGTTATGGAAGAAATTAAAGAAAAATACATTGTTTAAATAGTCACTGATAACGAGGTAGCACTTAAGGCCGCAGAAAAAAGACTAATGGAGAAGAGAAAACATTTGTATTGGATAGCATGTTCAGCTCATTGTTTAGACTTGTGCCTTGAAGATATTGAAAGAAAAAAAAATGTGGCAAAGGTTTTGGATGATGCAAAGAAAGTGACTTGTTTTATATACAATCACATTTAGACTGTTAATTTGATGAAGAAATATACACAAGGGAAGCAAATACTTCATCTTGCTCTTACCTGATTTGCCACTCATTTCATACAATTAGAAGAAATAATGAGGCAAAAGTAAAGTTTGAAAGAGATGTTCAATTCAAAGGTTAGTACTTAGTAATTAGTACAACTATTTAAATATAGCATCTTTTTATGATATTATTATTTTAAAATATTAATTTAAAATATATTACTCTAAAAATTTATTGATGAATGTATAGGAATTTAAAGATTCAAAATGGGGATAACAAAAATCAGGACCTGCTTATGAAGTCAAAAAAATCATTTTGGAAAAAAATTTTTGGAAAAAAGCAGGCGATATAATAAAAGTTTATGAGCCTTTGATAAAAGTGTTGCGCCTTGTGGATGGTGATGAAAAACCAACAATGGTCTTTATTTACGAGGCTGTGGATAGAGCTAAACAAGCAATTCAACAAACTTGTCGTTATTCTACTGAATATGAAAAGATTATTGACAATAGATGAAGTTTCATGCACTCTGACTTGCATTCAGCTGGTAAGTAAACCAAGAATATATATGGTATTTAAAAAATATGTTTATTTTTTATACTTAAAATCTTATATATTTATTTTTTATTACTTTAATATAATATTGTTATAAATTATGTTTAGGTTACTATCTAAATCCACAATTTCAATTTAGAGTGGAACATTCTGCAAATGTATTTAAAGAAATATTAGAAGGTATAAAAGCAGTTATTGAAATATTAGAACATTCGATAGATACTCAAATTAGAATGATTAATCAGGTTAGTATTTAATATTATTTTATAACTTTAACATTTATTTTATGCATTAAAAATTAAATTATTATTTATTTATTTATTTATTATTATATTTTCAATCGATGTAGTTGTTATTATTTCGAGACAAGCATGAAACATTTGATAGTCCACAAGCACAAAGAGCTTGGAAGCAAATGAATCTAGGTAAATAGTAAGTTAAATAATTATAATTTATTTATATTATTTAATTATATAGCCCATTGAAATTTAATTTAAATAATTTTATACAGCTGAGTGATGGATGATATATGGCATTTGTGTTCCTGAATTACAAAAACTAGCAATCAAAGTCTTAGTCAAACAACATCTGCATCAAATTATGAACGTAATTGGAGCACATTTAGCTATATTCACACCAAAGTAAGAAACAGATTGAAGTTTGAAAGACTCCAGAAACTAGTATATACCTATTATAACAATAGGTTGAGGATGAGACATCAAAAAAGAATGAGCATTGATGAAATAAATAATAGTTTTAATCCTATTAGCCTTGACCATATTTTTTAAGATGATGATCCACTAACAGAATGGTTGCAAGAGAAAAAAAATTCTCTATTAGATGGTCAAAACTCTGATTGGTTACCTGCAGATAATTCTGATAATGAAATGAATGTTGAACGATCACGTCAATCTCAAGAAAAGAATGTGTCTCATTTAAGTTCAAGTCTAACACCAAGTCAGAGTGATGATGGTGGTGGTTTAAGTTCAGATGATGATGGTGATGGAGATGGTAATTGTGATGGTGATGGTGCGAATTTTGGTGATAATATGGATACAAATCGACCTTACAGCCAACTTGGAGGAGAATTTGGGCTTGCTGCTACTGGTGAACTTTTCATTAATATGACAGAATACGAAAGAAATCCATTTGCTGAATCTAGTCAGGATCAAAGTGCACGTACAGTTCGATCAAAAGGAAAAGCGAAGAAGCACCACTATGAAATTTCTAGAGGTTCTTCATCTTCAGGTGAAAAATCAAATTCTAGTAACTTTGAGTATAGTGAATCATCTGCTAGTACTGAAAGACATTACTATCCATCAGAACAACATAATTTTCAACCTCCTCATGGTTATCCACCTCCATATGGTTATTATCCACCTCAAATGTATCCTCCACCTCCTAAAATATATCCTCCACCTCAAATGTATCAGTTACCACAAATGTACCCTCCACCATAAATGTATCATCTTCAAATATATCTTCCACCTCAAATGTATCAAGAACAAAGGCTTCAGGGATGGAGATGGAGTCAACTTGGCTCTTAAAGTGAAGATAGAGAATCTGAGCCTCCTCGTCATTCTACCATGTGGTAAATTTGAAATATGTATCAATAATTGTAGTTGATGGAATTTGAATTTATTATATTTTTAAGTTTGTAATTTTATTAAATTAAATGCTTGGTATTTAACATATTATGTTTTGTTAATATTTAATTTGTCTAGAATTAATATTGAATATGAACTTGGCCAAGAAAAATTTTATGGATAAACCAAATATGAATGCTTTTTATAATCTAAATAAAATTGTGAATAATTTTTTTAGAAAATAAAAAACATAGTGTCATAAACTATTTTTAAAATAATTGAATAAGAGTTTTTATAATTATAATTATAATTATTATATTTTATAATAAATTATGCAAAAAAAAAAAATTACGATCGTGATGACCGCAGTGACCGCAATTATCTTCGTTATATCCAAAAATGCGACAAATGTTACGTGACCGAAAACGTGATCGCGAACACTATTTAAATCCCTGGTTACAACAAGTAAGTTTCTTTTCTTTTCTTTGTTTTATTTTATATCTATGCTTTTGTTTTTTGTAATGGAGTTCTGACTTGACCTCTAAGGTTTATTTGAAATGGGATAGAGGTCATACGACGTCCCAACAATGATTATAACCATTCTTTTAGTTTGTCAGCTGATCTAATGTTCTTGGCAGTTGATTTTCAAGAATGACAAAATGAAAAGCTGCAGGAAATTAATTCCCGTTTCCATATTCGGTAGTAGTAAAAAATGAAGATACAAATTGAACCCTCTTTTCCAGTAAAGAGCGGAAAGGAAGGCATCCTAGTTCCCAAAATTAAAGGTCCCATTCTTTAACTTTGTGAACTGGTCTAAACTTTACTTGCCGGTGTTGATTTTCTAGGGTGGCACATGATAATTGATTTTTTTTTCTTTTTGGTATTTGAATATGTGAGGATTTGATTGTGATCATTGAAGTCAAGATTTTTGCACTCTATTAATAAACCACATGACTGTTGGGCAAAAATTGATGCTTTGCTTCTTGTTTATGGGTGTCTTTACAAATCTCAAGGCAGGTTTTTTTTTATCTAATAATTTTGAGATTTGTTTAAGAACTCTTAGTGAGGTGTTGTTATGGAGATTGGTGTTTTATATAATCAAAGGATTTGACTGATAACTTGAAGGATCTAGTGACAGGAAATACCTAACTGGTATGCGCTGGTTGCTGCTTTGCTTTATTATTGTGTATTACGTTATAAGTTGCATCTTCGTGTAAAGCTATTAATATTTGCCAATGTGCATTGTGCATCATTGAAAATAATTTGTCAACTAATTTTTTATTTGCTAGGTGTTATGCTCGTCTGCATCCAAGAGCTGTGAACTGTCGCAAAAAGAAGTGTGGTCATAGCAATCAGGTTTGTATATATCCTGTATTTGGGTTCTGGTAGGTTGATCTTCTGAATTTCCTTTTGTTGCTATGAACAAAATATCCCTTTCTGTTGTTGCAGTTGAGCCCAAGAAGAAGACCAAGTAAACATGACTCTGGTTATCTCGTATGCTTTAAAGGAATTGGAAAATTTTCCATTTAGTTTTTGCTGTTCTATTTTGTTGAAATTTGATATCTGTGTTTGGCAGTTGATGAAGAATTTGAGTTAAATTGAGGTTCCAATATATGTTTGACTATTTGAATTGCTCTGATCTTCACAAAATGTTGATATCATGGTTTCAATTGATGAAATCTTTGGGCAGTTGATGAAGTCTTTTTTTCTTTTTTCTTTTCTATTTTAAATACTAATTTTCTTTCGGATTGGGCTAGCAAGCAATATAAATATATGAACGGCACGAGAGAAAAGGAGTCTCTAGCACTCACATTGAGTTTCCTGATTTTTAATATTAAAAAATAAAATAATCATAAAATATAATTTTAAATATTCAAGAAATATATATATATATATATAGATATACATCGAAATTAATTTCAATTCAGCATATTTCGTAGTTTCTTCTTGCTGACTTGAGATTTGGTTTAGACTTTTGAGGCAATGTTTAGAAAAATACCAAAAATAAAAAAGGTACCAATTCCATTAATATTTGACAATCTGTGCTTGTCGTAATGAAATTGTCTGGCAGCACGCAGTATTCAACAGATCACATCACTGCAGATTCTGACAAATTAATTGTTGATTGTAACCCTCAGATTTTCCTTTCTGATTTTGATAAAGACAAAAAAAAAAAAAAGCCATTTTGTTCAAGCAAAATAACCTAACTGATCAGGCAAATCTTACAGGAAAAAATGAAAGAGATGAAGCTGCCATTATCGAATAGAAAAGAAAATCATTCTTATTCATTAATTTCATTAGGATGATCATAAAGAAAAGCAGCAATCAAGAATTGCTATGGGTGTGGCATGTGCTTACAATATTCTTATTTTCTAAGTGATTTGATTCAAAGCGCTTAAAGCTTAAGCTTACCGACCAGGGACTTGCTGTCCAGTCCTTTGCTGTAAAAGTTATTAACAAAATCAGCCTTGGTGAATTGACGATAACGAGGTGGTTTCTCTGCTGACACCAACTCTGGCAAAGGTCCATACCCAGATTCTTCCCATTTGCTAAAATTCAGAAACTCGACCACTGAGATTCGTGGCTCTTCGCATGAATTAGCTCGAACTCGATGCTGAACACTGTTGTATTCACCATTGGAAATGATCTGCATGCGCTCCAATTCAAGAAAATCAATTCAAACTACTAAATTGAACTTGATCTGATCTTCTGCTTCTGATTATTAATTCTTTAAACCCTCAAATAGTAAATTAAGAAAAAGTTGTCGATAATTTTATACTCACCTGAAGCAAGTCGGCGATGTTTATTATCAATGCTCCAGGAAGGGGCTTCACATCCACCCATTCTTCTCCATGTTTCACTTGCAACCCTGAAACCTGGTTCTGAAGCAAAACTGTTAGGGTAGCTGGATCTGTATGTGGGGTGAGCCCTAATGTGAGATTAGGTTGAGGACAATACGGGTAGTAGACACCCACAAAAACCCTCTCACCGGAAAGGGTCATGTCCTTAAACTTGCTAGATTCTAATCCTATCCCTTCACACAACAGCTCCATCACATCTTCGGCAACTTTCTTGGCGCAACAGTCCCATTCAAGTGACTCTTTTCTCAATATCTCTGGTATATCTTCGACCTTTGCACTTTGTTCTTTTGGTGACATCCAAATCTGAAGATAGTCATGCCAGGTAGCTGCTTTGGCACGATACAGATCGTTATTGCTGGAATAAAGCATGCTACTTCTCTCTTCACGGCTATAGTACTTAGCCTTGATTTCTTTCGGCTGTTCGTGAAATGATTTGACTGCTTGAATAGTCTCCTCCAGCAATGAAACAGGGATTCCATGGTTGATTACTTGGAAGAAACCCCATTCACTGGCTGCTTCTTTGATTTGCTGAACGAGTTTGGGACGGTGAGCTTGTGAGGTAATGTTTTCCAGGTCGATTACAGGGATGCTAGTGTTTGTTTGATAAGGATTAAGAGTGGAAAGAGTTTCAAGTGGTTGTATAAAAATTTTGGGAATGGAAGCTATGCCTGAATCTACCAAGCCCTTGACTCCAACTTTGGACTGATCAAATTCTTTAATATCTTTCATCCGATCTTCATTTGAAGTAATTACACCAGTAGTAGCAGCTGCCATTTTCTTGAATCTGTTTGTTTCCAAGGATTTCTGTTTCATACAATTTTTTCACTCCGTCGTTGAGATATAAATTATATGGGGAAAATAATAATGTTTTTGGAACCATCTTTGTAGAAAAATGGGGAAGAAGATTGAACACCTAATCTGCTTTGTCACAAAAAAAAAAAAAAAAAAAAAACCATTGCGTATGTTTCGTTTCAAAAGTCAATTAAGTAAAAGCACGAGCAGATGAAAAGTAAAAGATTTCGGTGATGGAACTCCGTATAAAATTTGCTAGATTTCGCGTAATTTTAATTATAATATAATAATTATAAGTGATATCTTAAAAGTTTACCGAACAATTCGTGCCTATTTTTCACAAAATTTTAACAAAATTATTTGAGTATCTTAATATTAAATTTTTTAAATTGCATGATTTTTAATATTAAAAAACTAAAAAAATAAAATAACTTTAAAATTAAAAAAAATAACAGTTTTAAATATAAAAAAATTTTAATTTTGAGATATTTAAAAAAACGAACAGGATATATATATATATGTATATGTTATACAGTTTATTAATTTTGTGAGCATCACTATCTTAATTTTGTTTAAAGAGTTAAAAATCTTTACTTTTAATATATCAAATAATTTTTGATAAAAAAATCAAATATACTATCAATAAAATTTTTTAATTTTATAAATAAAATTAAAAATAATGATACATATCTCTTAATATATATTTTAAAAAATAAAAAAATTAATTTAAAAAAACTATATATATATTTATATATTCATCATCTTAATCCCATTACAATCAATGTATCAAATAATACCTTTTATTTTAATTGTAGTCCATTAGTTTGTTTTTGTCCATCGGTCATAGCTGGGAGTTGGTGCCGCTGCTGCCATTTTTTGACCAGCACACCACTTTCTGACAATTGTCAATGAATACAGAAATTAAGCTATGGCAATTTATTTATAAATAGATAAAGTTATGTTTAAGAAAACTGTCAAATGCTATAATATTGGAAGAGGACATCACTCCAACTTGGGAATCAAATTGATATTTGGGGGATTAACATGAAGGCTAATGGGAAAATTTTATTTACTCCTTTGAAATATTTATTGAAAAGGAAATGGCAATGGATTAGATATATGTTATTTTTGAAACATTCGTATTCAATTTTATTTAATATTTATAATGTATATTCAATTCATTTAAGTTTAATATTATTATTTAAATTTAAATTTAGTTAAATAAATATTATCCATTTAAATATTTAAATTTGTAAAAATATTTATTTATTTAAATTTTTTGTCAAAATATAAGATAAATAAAATTTTAATTTAAAATTTAAAATTACTTTTAATTAATAATAAATAAAAATTATTTTTTAATGCTCAAAATATTTTAAAAATATAAAATTATATATTTTACATATATAAACAAATAATAAATTTGAATACATATTCAAATATTCATTTTTATTTATTAAAACATAAATATATACGGATATTATATATTCATAGAACTAGATTATAACTCGTGCGATGTATGAAATAATTTTATTTATTTAATATAAATATATATATATACAAATTAGTTTCTTTATAAAATTATATTCAAATCTTTAAAACTCATAACATATATAAAATTTATATATATTAACTTGTCATTAAAAAATAAACATTTTAAAAACAATAAAAAGAAAAAAATTATGTCTTTCCTTTGGATATTTTTGTTTACCATAATACTTATATACATGTTAAATTATATCAAATAAAAATAAATTATGTCTTTCAAAAAAATAAAAATAAATATTATTAAATGATAAATTAAATAATAAAAGAAATATTAACACATTTTCACTTTAGTAATCTTGAGTAAATTATTATCCAAAATATAAAAAATGTTAAAAAATATTTTTAAAAAAATAAATTGAAAAAAATTATTTTTTCATAAGAATGAAACTGTAACATCAATAAAATATATCTTAAAAAAATTATAAACAAAAAAAAGAAAATTGCAATAGTAATAGAATATATTTTAGAAAAATGTTACAAAAAAAATAAAAAAATTTTGATTTATAACACATTACATTTTAGTCTTAAATTTGCAGAATAATTCTTCAGTGACAATTAAGATTAAATTAATAATTTTTAATTTAATTTTTTTAAAATTTAAAATGAATATAATAAGTGAGAAATATAATATTAAATTTTTTACATTTATTTGAAATATAAATTTGATAATTAGAGTTCAAATTAATATAATCATTTTGATAATTTATTATTTAAATATTTATGATGAAAATTTTTTAAAATTTCAAAATCTTACATAAAATTACTTAAATTTTTTTAAAAGATAATTTTTTAAATCAAGATAAAAAAATTGTTGAAATATTTTGATAAACTTAATCTTTGTAATTTTTATACATGTTTGAAATATTTTGATAATTAAATAATGTTTTAAATAAGGTTATTTGGTAAACAACTAAAATTATTTTTTAAAAAATAAAATCCATATTTCATATTTTTAATTTTAAAATATATATCTCTAAATTGATTTGATTTTTAATTATAATTTGAATAATTTTGATATTTGAATAAATTTAAAATTATCTAATTTGTAATTAAAAGAATTATCTTATTTTTAAAAAAAATTATTTTATATATCATTTAAAAAGAATTGTTTACATAAATGCTTATATGACAAATTTATTTGTATATATTATTATATTATATATATATATATATATATATTAGATATCATCAATACGAACAAAAATTTTTAATTTAAATTTGTTAATTAATTATTTTTAATTATTTAAATTTAATATAAATAAAACTAATAATAACAAATATTCATTTATTTATTGTTCGTTGGTATTTGTAAAAAATAAGGCTAATGGAATCGAATTGACATCACACCAACTTGGGAATCAAATTCACATTTTGGGATTAACAGGAAGGAAAACGGGGAAATTTTATTTACCGTCTTGTACAATCAGTTGAACTTTTTATTAAAAAGGAAATTCAAATTATACAATTTAAAAAAAAAGGAAATATTGTTATAGCACTTTGGATATTCTAAGTTTTTAATTAAAAAGAAATCTCTTCACATCTACTACCATGATTTGACTTCCAACCAGATGTCTCTTCATGCGCCTACTATTTTTTTTCATTATCTTCTTATTACAGTTTTTTTTTTCTTAAAATGTTATGCCTTTCTAGAAGCTTTAATTGTTACGGTATAGTCAATGAGGTTTTAGTTTCATAGTAAAGAGGCTTAAAATTTTCCGTTCAAATTTTATTGTGTAAATTTAATTATTTAATTAATTGATTATATAATAATTTAATAATTAATTATATTAATATAAATTTGATTATAAAAATGACTAAAAACAAATATTATGACATATGTCGGCAGCGAGGGAAATAGGTGACTAAATATTTTCTGAATTAATTACGTATTATTGAAGTGTGCATGACATGATAAACATATTTAACAGACGACGGCTATAATATATGATTCATAGATAAAGTTATGTTTAACAAAAGTTTGAAATACTAGAACAATGTCTTTCATCTCTTGATTTAATTGTTAAAAAATTTTAAAAAAGACAAACATAAATTTTAATTCTGTCATTTTTTGTTTGTACAGACATTTACTCTCTTATAAATAAAAAAAAAAATTATTAGAATAATGAAAGATGACATTACACCAATTCGGGAATCAAATTGACATTTTGGATCGTACTGAGATGTAACAAAATAATAGACCTTTTATGGCACTCGTGATTTTGCTCCCTACAACGCAATCTCCGCATCATGGCTTCTTGAATCTAATAATTTTAAATATAATATAATAATATTATATAAAAATAATATAATATATATTTAGTGTAAATTATATTAACATGATTAAAATATGATATTATTTATATTATATTAGTGTTAAATAATAATGATATATTTAATATATGATATTATTTATATATAAAAAAATTTATAATTTATTTTAATTTATTTGAAAAATAAATTTTGATATTTAAATAAATTATAAATTTTTAATTTTTAAATATTTTTTTACAATATTAATTTAAATGATATTTTTATTTAAATTAATTAATTAATCATATATAATCATATTATTCATATATAATTATATTAATCCTATCATGTTATTTAAATATAAATTAATTTTAAATATATTAATTTATATAACATATAATAAATATAATAAAAATATTATATTTATATTTAAATTATTTGCATCATTTAAATATTCATACCCATTCATATAAAAATTATTCATTTCATATAAAAATTATTCATACATTATGCCTGAAATCATATTTAACAGAAAACAGGACACGATAATTGTCGTGCCTACAAATAGCCAATCGTCACAGAAACTGAACGTATCTCAGTTGAAAACAAAGAAACACTGCCAAAAAAAAAAAAATATACATAGACGCACTTTGTAAACCACCAGAAGTCCCACCACACAGATTAAACCATCAACCTCCACTGCCAAATCTCCAAAAATCAACAAATTTTCAAACAAAAATTCCCTTGCTTTTTACCAAAAAAAAAAAAGAAACAGTCCTCACCGAAGTGAGGAACCGAGCAGAAGCAAAAAAAAAAAAAAATCAATCAGAAAATTTTGGTGAACCGTTTGGGGGTGATCTGTTGAAGCAAAAAAAAAGTAAAAAAAAAGAGAGACCCGTTCGGCTTGGAAGAGAAGGAGGAAGGAGGGGAAGAAAGAGGAGAAGAAGAAGAAGACGAAGGTGAAACGAAGAAAAGTAAAAATGGGGGGAAGACTTTGGCCAAAAAAGGGAACAACAAAGAAAGAACTCCGGGGGCGTTCGATTAGTTTAGGACTTCTGAAAAAAAAAAAAAACGGAGAGAAAGAAAATGTGTTAGAAAAGTCAAAAGGAGTTGGTTAAAACGTGGATTGGGAATCGGTCATTAAGGAAAAAAGGGCATAGGAAGCCGAGTGGGTTGCATTTGTGGACCTAACTGAAGCCTATTCCATCATAAGCCCAGTCCAAGCATTTTGGGTTTAAGGACCATAAATTTGTTGGGTATGTTTTCTTATCTTTTGTCTTGATGTATTATATTATTTGTTTTAATATTTTTATGTATTTTAATAATTTTTTTATTACTAAATATTTTTTAACATAAACTTGAAGTGGTTGAAAATAAATTTGATGTGGATAGTTGAGATCTTTAATACTAAAAAAATTATTAAATAATAAATAAATAAATAAAATAACAAATCAGAGATAAAAAAATTTTATTTGGTGATTAGATCTTAAGGTAATTCGAATAATGATACTTAAAAAATTTTTAAGTAAAAAGATTTTTTTTAAATACTACAAACGTATTAGAATATTTATAAAAAAATTTTAATATAATAAATTTTTTTTTCATAAAATAAAAAATTAACTAAAAATTTATTAATAAAAATAAGAAAAAAATAAGAAAAAAGTTTCTGATAACAAGATTTTATGGTATTTTAAATAGTGATACCTAAAAAATTTCTATATTAAAATTTTTTTAAATACTACTAACGTATTAAAGTATTTATAAAAATAAAATTTTTTTTTCTTTTAAAAAATACGATAAATAAAAAAACTAATAATTTTTTTGAAAGAAAAAATAAAATATGTGTATTAACATTTTGTCATTTGCATTGCATATATATCTTTTTTTTAAATAAGTATGAATTCCAAAAAATAGAATAATTAAAATATCCGAGTAGTAAGTTTTAAAAAACCTTTAGATGATAAATTTTCTTTAAATATTAGTATTGAAGTATTTTTTAGAACTTTTCAATAATAAGATTTTAATTTTTTTTTTGAATAAAATAATAAAAAAACCAAAATTGTGATGAATTGATAGATACCAAATTTAAGATCATTTTTATCAAGATTCAAAAATTAACATATAATTAATTGGTATTATTTTAAATGAGTGCTATGAGAATGTTTTTTTTTTCCTACACGTAACTGATTCTTAAAATTAAATTATTTATCTAATTCTAAAATTATCTTTTTAATTAATTTTAATTAATTTTAAAATTTTATTAAAAAAATAAGTTTTAATAGATGGTTAATGACATTTAACCAAAAAAAAAATTGATAATAAATTTTTTTTATTTTTAAATTCGTCTAACGGCCCAAAAACATTACAACAAATATTGGATTGATTATCACCAAACAACAACTTATAGATAGAAGAAACAAAAAAAAAAAAAAAACCATTTGAAGCGGCCGACCAAATAAGTTGATCTTCCTATACGGAGACAAGTGAAATAAAGTTAATTGCTGTTTAACTTCATCCGAAATATCTCCAATTCTGATCCAATCCCAGCTAACATTGAGGTTCACGTAATCACTAACACAATGCGAGTCATCTAATTCAGTTGTTAGTCGGTTACATCTTGTCTTGAAAGATTGACTACCCAGCCACTTATCACACCAAAGAAATTCGGTTCCCATTGAAAGCAAGTTTTCCGGAACCTTAATCCACCAAACTCTTAAACTCCAGATAACGAAAGAATCATGTTTCTTCATTGTTTGGAAAAAGAGTACACCTTTTAAGTTCTTAGCACGTAACAACCTAAACCATAAACCGCTGTCTTCTTTTGTCAATTTGCAGCTAAGCTTAGCTAGCAAAGCCTTATCCATATCCAAGGTCTTTCGGATGGGCGAACCCCATCCCTTTAAGGACGATGAATTTTGACCTATTTAATCAAAGCCACTTTCCTAACCCCATCAAAACCACCCCACAAGAAATTTCTGTTCAGTGCATCAATTTCCTTAGCCACTGATGCTGGGAGTTTTACCGCTTGCATGGTATAATTGGCAATAGTATTGGTGACGGACCAAATCAAAATTGCTCTGCTTGCTAAAGACAGTTGCTTCACCTTCGAAGAACTTGGTCTGTTTTGTACTTTTTCCACAAATCCTCTATAATTTTGTTTAGAAGTCAGTGATGAGTTTTCCGGAAATCCAAGATAAGTTCCAAAATCGGAACAGTGCTGTATTCCAGTAATAGAGCCAAAGTCGACTACAAACGTTTTGAAACATTTGATGATGTAAAGAATTTTAATTTCCCAAATTTCATTTCTGTTTCATCATTTGAAGTAATTACATAGAGCTCTTGCTCGTTCAGGCACGAAAATTGGCCGCATAGGTACAATTCTCTCATATTATTTCTCACAGTTTTATTATGTCCATTCACGTCAACTCTTGTAAACTTGACATCTGACCTTCTTTTCGCCTCAGAGGATGTTACCCCCATTCCCACTGACAGTAACCGTAGAAAGGGTGGCAGACGCGGAAGAAGCCCGTGATTCTTTGCTTCATTTCTATTAACTCAGCTGCTGCTTGCTGTGCTTGGAGTTCTCTTTCTTGTTTAAACAAATTTCTGTTTAGATTCAAGGTTGTTGCCCTGTTCCTCTAGTTACACATTTGTAGTTCCAGGATGGATTTTGATCTTAATTGACCGAGACAAAAGTTGTGCAACTCTTTAATCCACCTTTGAAAATAAGCTTGTATTGTTCTTGCTTTTCCTTGAGGAGTTATATTGTGGTTATGGGAGATAAGAACTTCCCGCTTTTGTTTGACGGCTGTGGGATTCCAGTCTTGAGATAAAATGCTTGCCCATGTCATAGTTTTTCAGCCCTTGATGTTCCACTGAACTTAGGGGCAATGGGCATCAGTATTATTAGCAGCTTTAATTTACTTTGTTGCTAATGCCTCGTCCTTTAGTATGAATTTTTCTTGCCATCGATGTTGGTGATGGATTTCATTGAAAGCAATAGATTTTAATTTCCAAGCTATAGAATGTGAATTTCGTTAAGCCTGATTAACGAATTAACAGGGTCAGGCTTATTTCAAATAAACAAATGAATATTTATATTCTTTATTCTGTCACTTTGGGCTTAAATTGAATAACAGAATTTTCTGTAATGAAAAAAAAAAGCATGGTTTCTCCATTTTAATTTCCCTATTTCCATGTTGAAAATAGCAAATCCATATATGTGAACTATAACGGCAAGACCGTAACTCTCGAGGTCGAGAGCAGCGACACCAGTGACAATGTCAAAGCCAAGATCCAAGACAAGGAAGGCAAATCTTACAGGAAAAAATGAAAAAGATGAAGCCCCCATTATCAAATAGAAAAGAAAATCATTCTTATTCATTAATGTCATTAGGATAATCATAAAGAAAAGCAGCAATCAAGAATTGCCATGGGTGTGGCATGTGCTTACAATATTCTTATTTTCTAAGTGATTTGATTCAAAGGGCTTAAAGCTTAAGCTTATCGACCAGGGACTTGCTGTCCAGTCCTTTGCTGTAAAAGTTATTAACAAAATCAGCCGTGGTGAATTGACGATAACGAGGTGGTTTCTCTGCTGACACCAACTCTGGCAAAGGTCCATACCCAGATTCTTCCCATTTGCTAAAATTCAGAAACTCGACCACTGAGATTCGTGGCTCTTCGCATGAATTAGCTCGAGCTCGATGCTGAACACTGTTGTATTCACCATTGGAAATGATCTGCATGCGCTCCAATACAAGAAAATCAATTCAAACTACTAAATTGAACTTGATCTGATCTTCTGCTTCTGATTATTTATTCTTTAAACTCTCTTAACAGTTATTTAAGAAAAAGTTCTTGATAATTTATAATCACCTGAAGCAAGTCGCCGATATTTATTACCAACGCTCCAGGAAGGGGCTTCACATCCACCCATTCTTCTCCATGTTTCACTTGCAACCCTGAAACCTGGTTCTGAAGCAAAACTGTTAGAGTAGTTGAATCCGTATGTGAGGTAAGCCCTAGTGTGAGATTAGGTTGAGGACAATACGGGTAGTAGATACCCACAAAAAGCCTCGCACCGGAAAGGGTCATGTCCTTAAACTTGCTAGATTCTAATCCTATCCCTTCACACAACAGCTCCATCACATCTTCAGCAACTTTCTTGGCGCAACAGTCCCATTCAAGTGACTCTTTTCTCAATATCTCTGGTATATCTTCGACCTTTGCACTTTGTTCTTTTGGTGACATCCAAATCTGAAGATAGTCATGCCAGGTAGCTGCTTTGGCACGATACAGATCGTTATTGCTGGAATAAAGCATGCTACTTCTCTCTTCACGGCTATAGTACTTAGCCTTGATTTCTTTCGGCTGTTCGTGAAATGATTTGACTGCTTCAATAGTCTCCTCCAGCAATGAGACGGGGATTCCATGGTTGATTACTTGGAAGAAACCCCATTCACTGGCTGCTTCTTTGATTTGCTGAACGAGTTTGGGACGGTGAGCTTGTGAGGTAATGTTTTCCAGGTCGATTACAGGGATGCTAGTGTTTGTTTGATAAGGATTAAGAGTGGAAAGAGTTTCAGGTGGTTGTATAAAAATTTTGGGAATGGAAGCTATGCCTGAATCTATCAGGCCCTTGACTCCAACTTTGGACCGAGCAAATTCTTTAATATCTTTCATCCGATCATCATTTGAAGTACTTACATCACTAGTAGCAGCTGCCATTTTCTTGAATGTGATTGTTTCCAAGGATTTCAGTTTCATACAATTTTTTCACTCCGTCGTTGAGATATAAATTATAATTAATGCATCTGGACCCATCATTAAAGAAGTGGGAAAATAATAATGTGGACCCATCTTTGCCGAAAAATGGGGAAGAAGATGGAACACCTAATCTGCTTTGTCACAAAAAATCCATTACGTATGTTTTGGCTTCAAAAGTAAATCAAGTAAAAGCACGAGCAGATAAAAAGTAAAAGATTTTGGTGATGGAACTCCATATAAATTTGATACATTCCGCGTAATTTTAATTATGGTTAATTAATTATAATATAAAAATTATAAATGATATCTTAAAAGTTTATCGAATAATTGCTGCTTATTTTCACAAAATTTTAAAAAAATTATTTGAGTATCTTAATATTAAATTTTTTAAATGGCATGATTTTTAATATTAAAAAACTAAAAAAATAAAATAACTTTAAAATTTAAAACACTAACAGTTTTAGATATAAAAAAATTTTAATTTTGAGATATTTAAAAAAACGAAAAGGGCATATATATATATGTTATAAAGTTTATTAACTTTGTGAGTATCATCATCTTAATTTTATTTATAAAGTTAAAAGTTTTTGCTTTTTAATATATCAAATAATTTTTTATATAAAAAATTATTAAATAAATTATTACTAAAATATTTTAATTTCATAAATAAAATTAAAAATGATGATACATATCTCTTAATATATATTTTAAAAAATAAAAAAATAATTTTAAAAAATTATATATATATATATATATTCATCATCTTAATTTCATTACAATCAATGTATCAAATAATATCTTTTATTTTAATTGCAGTCCATTAGTTTGTTTTTGTCCACCGGTCATAGCTGGAAGTTGGAGCCGCTGCAGCCATTTTTTCCAGCACACCGCTTTCTGACAATTGTCAATGAATACAGAAATTAAGCTATGGCAATTTATTTATAAATAGATAAAGTTATGTTTAAGAAAACTGTGAAATGCTATAATATTGGAAGATGACATCACTCCAACTTGGGAATCAAATTGATTTTTTGGGGACAAACATGAAGGCTAATGGGAAAATTTTATTTACTCAGTTGAAATATTTATTGAAAATGAAATTCAAATTATACAATTTTTGAAAAAATGAATAAGAATGATAATAAAGTGGATATCTATTATTTTTAAAATATTCGTATTTAAATTTATTTAATATTTATTATATATCTAATCTATTTAAGTTTAATATTATTACTTAAATTTAAATTTATTTAAATAAATATTATCTGCTTAAATATTTGAAGCAATTAAAATTTTTATTTATTTAAAATTTTTATCACAATATAAGATAAACAAAATTTTAATTTAAAATTTAAATTTACTCTTAATTAATAATAAATAAATAAGTTTTTTTAAAATTTAAAATCTTCTACAAACATAAAATTATATATATTTAACATATATAAACGGATAATAAATTTGAATACAAATTTAAATATTTGTTATTATTTGTTAAAACATAAATATATATGAATATTATTTATTCAAAGAATATCATCAATTCGAATAATAAATTTTTTATTTAAATTTATTAATTATTTATTTTTCGCTATTTAAATTTAATATAAATAAAACTAATAATAACAAAGATTCATTTATTTATTATTAGTTGGCATTTGTAGAAAGGAAGGCTAATTGGAATCGAATTGACATCACAGCAACTTGGGAATCAAATTGACATTTTGGGGATTAACAGGAAGGAAAATGGGGAAATTTTATTTACTGTGTTTGTACAATCAGTTGAAATATTTGTTGAAAAGGAAATGCAAATTATACAAATTTTGAAAAAAGAAAATATTGTTATAGCACTTTGGATATTCTAAGTTTTTAATTAAAAAGAAATCTCTTTTGATTTCCAACCAGATGTCTCATCATGCGCCTACTATTTCTTTCATTATCTTCCTATTACAGTTTTTTTTCCTTGTTAAATGTTATGCCTTTCCAGAAAGCTTTAATTGTTATAGTATAGTCAACTAGATTCCGCTTTAATAGTAAGGAGGGTTAAGATTTTCGGTTCAAATTTTATTGCGTATAAATTTAATTAATTTATAATTTATTAATTGATGTGCACCGTGGCCAGAAGTGGCTCGTTAGACGTTCAAGAACCATGATGTGTGGAGATTGCATTGTGGACCGCAAAATTACGAGGGCCATGTCATCTTCCATTATTCTAGCATTTCAAACTTTTGTTAGATATAACTTTATCTGTGAATCACATATTATAGCCCTTCGTTTGTTAAATATGTTTATCATGTCATGCACACTTCAGTAACATGTAATTAATTCAGAAAATATTTAGTCTTCTATTTCCCTCGCTGCCGACATATGCTATAATTTTTTGTAGTCATTTTTATAATCAAATTTCATAATTTCGGGAAGCAATGTTAGATATAGTAATTTTAAATTAGATATAGTAATTTTAAATTAGATATAATAATATGATATAAAAATTATATAAAATATATATATTTAATCTAATTATATTTTTCATTTTATTTATATAGATATGATTATAATACAATATTATTTATACCGTATTTTTATCCAATAATAATAACATGTTTAACATACAATATTATTTATAACATAAAAAAATTAAAAAATTATTTTAATTTATTTCAAAATTATGTTTATTATATTATTTTGATATTTAAATAAATTTTTAATTTTTAAATAATTTTATTTAAATATTAATTTAAATAAATTTTTTATTTAAATAAATTATTTAATTATATCTAATTATATTATTCATATATAATTATTTTAATCATATCATATCATATTATTTCAATATAAATTATTTTTAAATATATTAATTATATCGTGTAATATATAATATGTATAATAAATATATTATATTTATATTTTTTAAATATTTATATTATATTTATGTAAAAATTATTCGTATAAAATCATAATCGACACAAATCACGACATGATAACATGAATTGGCAAGCCAACAAATAGCCAATCGTCAAAGCCACTAAACTTATCTCAGTTCAAAACAAGGAAACACCTTGCCAAAAAAAATTCCCATGGCTGCACCCTTGTAATCCACTAGAAGCCCAACCACACAGATTCCACCATCAACCTTCACTGCCAAATCTTCAAAAATCAACAATTTCTCAAACAAAAATTCCCTTGCTTTTTACCAAAAATAAACAAACAAAAAGAAAACAAAACAGTCCTCACCGAAGTGAGGAACCTAGCAGAAGCAACTAAAAAAAAATCAATCAGAAATTTTTGGTGAACGGTTGAAGAAAAAAAAAGAGAGATCCGTTCGGCATGGGAGAGGAGGAAGAAGGAAGGAGGGGAAGACGAACGAGAAAGGAAGAAAAGTAAAAATCGGGGGAAGACTTTGACAGAAAAAAGAGCAAAAAAGGAAATAACTTGGGGGGCGTTCGGTTAGTTTAGGACTTCGGGAAAAAAAAAAAAAAAGAGAGAGAGAGAGAGAAAGAAAGGAAAGGGTTTTAGAGAAGTCAGAAGGACAGGGTTAAAACGTGGGATTGGGAATCGGTCGTTAAGGAAAAAGGGACATAAGAAGCCAAGTGGATTGCATTTGTGGACCTAACTCAAGCCTATTCCATCGTAAGCTCAGACCAAGCATTTTGGGTTTATGGATCACAAATTTATTGGATATGTTTTTTTATCTTTGTTTTGCTGTATTATATTATTTATTTTAATATTTATTTGTGTTTTAATATTTTTTAATATAAACTTGAAATGGTTGAAAATAAATTTGATGTGATAGTTAAGATCTTTAGTGTTATAAAAAATTATTAAATAATAATAAAATAAATAGATAAATAAATAAAAGATAGGAAATTTTTACTTAATGATGAGATTTTAAAATAATTTGAGTAGTGATATTTAAAAAATTTTTAAGTGAGAATATTTTTTTTAAATACTATCAGTATATTAGAATATTTATAAAAAATTTTCAATATAATAAAATTTTTTTTCATAAAATAAAAAATTAACTAAAAATTTATTAATAAAAATAGTAAAAAAATTAAAAATTTTTATCCAATAACGAGATTTTATGGTATTTTGAATAGTGATACCTAAAAAATCTCTAGATAAAAATTTTTTTTAAATATTACTAGCGTATTAGAGTATTTATAAAAATAAAAATTTATCTTTTCTTTTAAAAAATACAATAAATAAAAAAACTAATAATTTTTTTAAAAGAAAAATAAAATATGTTCATCGACATTTTGTCATTTGCATTGTGTACTTATCTTTTTTTTAAATAAATACAAATCCCCGAGAATGGAATTATTAAAATGTCTTAGTAGTGCATTATAAAAAACCCTTAGATAAGAAATTTTCTTTAAATATTACTAGCATATTGAAATATTTTTTAGAACTTTTCAATAATAAGATTTTAATTTATTTTTTTCAAATAAAATAATAAAAAAGCCAAAATTATGATAAATAAAACAAGTTAAGGGAATTATTGATAAATACTAAATTTAATATCATTTTTGTCAAGATTCAAAAGTTAACATATAATTAATTAGTATCATTTTAAACAAGTGTTGTGCTGATGTTAATCATTCTCCACATATAATCTACTCTTGAAATCAAATTATTTAGCAAATTCTAAAATTATCTTTTTAATTAATTTTAAGATTTTATTAAAACGATAAGTTCTATTAGGTGATTAATAACACTTAACCGAAAAAAAGATTGGTGATGACTTTCTTTTATTTTTAAATTCATCTAACGGTCTCAAACCATTACAACAAACATTGGTTTGATTATCACCAAACAACAACCTATAGATAGCAGAAATAATAAAAAAAATCATTTGAAGCATTCGACCAAATAAGTTGGCCTTCCTAAACGGAGACAAGTGAAATAAAGTTAATTGCTCTTTAACTTCATCTAAAGTATCTCCAATTCTGATCCAATCCCAGCCAACATTGAGACTCATATAATCACTAACACAATGCGAGTCATCTAATTCAGTTGTTAGTTGGTTGCATCTTGTCTTGAAAAATTGATTACCCAACCACTTATGATGTTGGAAATTGATGTTTGAGATGCAGAGATTAATTGCAAATAAAAAAATTCACAGAGAAGATAACTCACAAGAATTTGAATAATAGCAGAATATGATTATTGGATTAAAAGATATAAAAGTTTACTACTAAGACTAAAAACTAAGGGATACAGAAACAGTACCTTAAGAATTTTAATATTGGATACAGAATAATAGAAATTCACCACTCTAGGAAATCTACTTAATAGATACAGAACTTGAAGAACAATTCAAAAAATTGCTTAAGGATAAAAAAAACTCTATTCTCCTTCTACCAAAGAATAGTAAAAAATATATAGGCTAAGAACATTCCTTCAAGTATGGGAACTCATTTACTCATATAGATTACATTGCTAGAATTGTGCCTAAAATCAAGATATTTGCATGTGAACTCATTTACTCTTATAGCTTACATAATAATGAATCTGACCATAATCTCATTCATATTCATGCTTTTTTTTTTTAGCTAGTGTGAACACAATATTCTTATTTTAGCCTACCTTATTTTTTCATTTATTTAGTGGATTTGGACCAATGATAGGTCTATCTTATTTTTTGGATAAGTTTACCTTTGTCTCAGCCTAAGTTGTATGATGTACAGATACTCCAATGTCAATCTCTTCTAGTTGGAAAAGATTTATCATCAAGTCTGAACTAGTATTCTCACCATAATAGGGTGACAAATCAATAATATTAAAGGTGAAAGATACTCTATAAGAATCGAAAAACTCTATCTTGTAGGCATTCTTCTTAATATGTTGAAGAATTCTACATGAGCCATTTGTCTTAGGTTGTAATTTGTCAAATTTTTTTATAAAAAATTTTTTTTTTTGCAAGTTAATCCATACCAAATCATGTTCTTTGAACTTCGCATGTCTTCAATGTATGATTATTACCCTTCTATATTTTTTATTTTTTTATAAAATTTTATTTTAAACCTGTTCATGAAATATTTTGATACTTTTTATTTATTTTTTTACATCTTCATCAAAATGCTGATTAGTATATAGTTGAATTAAAACCAAATGACAGATTGCATTCTTACTAAAAACAATTTTAAAAGTGCTGCAACTAATGGTTTAACTTGGTGAATGGTTGTAGGCAAACTCCATTTATAGTAAAACAAGTTCCTATTGTTTTAGTTTCTTTCTCACATAACTTCTCAATAAAATTTTTAAGCTGTGATTGATAACTTTAGTTTTCTCATTGGTTTTGAGAATAATGAAAAGAACTATACTTGAGATTGGTGCCAAGCTTCCTTCAAAAGGTGCGCTGAAAAAATGACTAAGAAACTTGAAATCTCATTTAGACACCATGGATGTAGAAACTCTATGTAGCCTTACAATTTCTCTCAAATACGGATCAAAAACATGAAAAGCATCATAGTTTTGGTACAAGGAACAAAATAGTCATATTGAAAAAATGATCTACAACCACTATGATGGAGTCCTTATAGTGTTTCTCTATAGAGAATGCCAAACAATGTTTGTTGATCTTGATCTTATTTTCATATTGCAACCTTGACAACTTGTAGGGATAATAATGTTTCATGTTTTTTCGGTTTAGTCGCTGTACCAAAAAGTGGATACCTTATTCTCAAAGCTGCCACTATTAATAATCACTTCACATGCCTTATCATGAGCAGTGCATTTAATGTGAAATTTATTCTTGTGTAATCAGTCTTTTTTTTTACATGCACATTACTTAAGCTGTATTGTATAACAGGTGAGGATTCAAAATTACCATAAGTCTTTTTAACATTTTTTTTTAAATCTTAGAGTACTTCAATGGGTTCTTCTTCAGCATATTCAAGTTCTTTATCTTCAACCAACATAACTATCTTGAGATTTAGACATTCAAAATGTATATGCCTAACTCTTTGGCTCTTAAAGTGTTTTCGGGTTTGAGTGTTGACAGCACTAGATTATGGTTTGTTAGGAATGGCTTTTTCTTTCTTTGACGATAGATTTGAATGAGGTTTGGTAGAAACACTAGTCTTGGATGTGATTCCCTTTTTTATGTATTCTTCTACCAAGAGATCCTTTTACTTCTAGTTATGAAGCTAAGAAAGACATATTAATAGATGTTGTCTGGAAGATACTTCTTTTTCAATTCTCTTTTCATCTTATCCCTATTTGTAATTTTTTTCTACCTTCTCTTTCCCTTTACTTTTTCAAAATTTTTCACTAAAAAGATGCATACTTTTTAAGTTTGATGGCCACTAGCTTCATCTTGCAATGTTTAAAAGCTTTATGGTATTCAAATATGCGTTTCACTGTGTGTAGCCAATCTAAAAATTCTTCAAGTTGCATCTTCCTTTCGAACTCAGTAATTTTTATCTTCGGATTGAATATACTAGGTTGAAGTGGGTTTTTGGGTGGATAATTTTTGACTTAATGAGGGTGAGATAGGGTGCTATCATCAGAATTGCTATTGTTTCTATGGTATGGATTGGTTCCTCTTTTATCTTGTTTATTGCCTCTTTATCTCCTCTCTTTTCTTGTATATGCAACTGATGTTGTAGTTAAAAGATTTGTTACCATATCTCCTCTATAAAGGCATCTCTTGGGTCAACATTGGTAGTTTCTGTAACGTCGATGTTGGCTTCAATCTCTTTTACTGGTGTTTGATGACGATAACCTACCATAGCTCTGATACTAATTTGATGTCAGAATTTGATGTTTGAAATGTGAAGATTAACTACAAATAGAAAAACTCACAAAAAAGATAACTCATAAGAATTTGAATAATGATGGAATATGATTATTGGATTAAAAAGGATAAAAGTTCATCACCAAGACTAGAAATTAAGGGATATAGAAACACCATCATAAGAATTCTAATCGAGGATACAGAATAATAGAAGTTTACCACTCTAAGAAATTTACCTAAGAGATATAAAACTTGAAGAACAATCTAAAAGATTGCTTAAAGATAAAAAAAATTTTATTCTCTTTCTACCAAAGAATAATAAAAAAATATATAGGTTAGGAACATCCCTCCAAGCAAGGGAACTTTTAAATTGCATTGTTAGAATCATGCCTAAAATCAAAGGTTTGCATGTGAACTCATTTACTCTTATAGATTACATAATAATGAATCTGACCATAATCTCATTCATATTCATGCTCTATTTTTTTAGCTAGTGTGAATACAATCTCTCTATTTCAGTTCATCTTATTTTTGTATTTATTTAGTGGATTTAGACCAATAATAAATCTATCTTATTTTTTGGATAAGTTTACCTTAGTCTTAACTCAAGTTGTATGATGTGCAGACATTTCGGTGTCAACTTATCACACCAAAGCAATTCGATTCCCATTGAAAACCAGTTTTCTGAAACCTTAAACCACCAAACTCTTTATTCCAAATAACAAAAGAATCATGTTTTTTCATTGTTTGGAAAAAAGGTACACATTTTAAGTACTTAGCACGTAACAACCTGACTTATAAATCGTTATCTCCTTTTGTCACTTTGCAACCAAGTTTAGCTAGCAAAGCCTTATTCATATCCAAGGTTTTTTGAATGGGCAAGCCCCATCCCTTTAAGGACGATGAATTTTAACTTATTTAATCAAAGCCACTTTCATAACCCCATCAGAATGACCCCATAAGAAATTTATGTTCAGTGCATGAATTTCCTTAACCATTGATACTAGGAGTTTTACTACTTGCATGGTATAATTGGCAATAGTATTGGTGACGGACTAAATCAAAATTGCTCTGCTTACTAAAGACGATTGCTTCATTTTTGAATAACTAAGTCTGTTTTTTACTTTTTCCACTAATCCTCTATAATTTTGTTTGGAAGTCAATGATGAGTGTATCGAAAATTCAAGATAAGTTCTAAAATCGAAACAGTGCTGCATTCTAGTAATAGAGCCAAAGTCGACTATCAAGCATTTTGAAACATTTGATGATGTGAAAAATTTTAATTTCCCAAATTTCATTTTCTAACGTAAAAAAGCACAAAATCTATTTAAATAGTCACCATAATTGTACATTGTTTAGTCAAGCTTCCCCAAGCAAATCATCACAAAGAAAACATGTGAAAATTGAGGACCACATTTGGATAATGCAGGGACGGATCCAGGATTTACACTTAGTGGGGGCAAAAATATATAATACTGAATATATATAAATAAACTAAAATGCATAAAAAGCCTACTTTATATATACACAGAAATAACATATTACAATTGTTCTCTTCGAGTTTTCATATTTTGAAAGCGTCGTAAAATCTTTTCATTATCAATAGTATAAAATATATCTTTCTCTATATATGTAACCAAGCAATTATTTATCCAAGATCTCTCAGTCGGTTATACAAGCAATTCTTCACAATCTTCATAGTAGAAAAAGCTCTTTCAACTGATGCAATAAAAACTAGTAGTATCAAACTTAATTTTACAAGTAAGTATATCAATGGACACATAAAATGTTTTTTCGTCTCAACAAATGTTATGGAAAGGTCACTGATACTTTTCAAACTTGTAAACTCATTATGAGATCTTAAATCAACAATGTAATTTTCAAGTTGATTGTCAAAACCTAGTAGCTCCACATTAGAAAATTCAATTGGATAAAGCTGAGCAAGACGAATCAACTTTTTCTTATCTAAAGCTACAAAAGAATTACAAAGATTTAAAGTAGCCACACAAAGAAATAACTTTATATTCATCCAATTAAAATGATTGTTAAGCTTTTGAAGTTGTATATCAATTACTGTGCAAAATAACTCAACCCGATAATAACATAAATTTGTCATTGTTTGAACATTACGTTGAGGTCTTCCATGAGTTACAAACATATCATCCATATTTGAGATGCCAATATTATTTTTTTTCACAAAATAAAGAAATCTCATTATGCAAAGACTCTCATCCATTATCTCTCATTATTTGTAGTCATTATTTCGCTACTTTTACTAATGCCATTGCATTCATAATATCTTGATCTCACTTTTGTAATGCCAAGGACAATTCATTTGTAATCTTCAAGATATTTTTCATCAAATGCAAGTTGAAAACAAAGTTAAAAGATTGAGTTAAGTTTAATAAAGCAAAAGTTTGACCTTTTTGCTCCAAACTATTTTCATCCTCCACAATAATTTTAAGCACATCAATAATGAAACTAAACATAAGGATCAAATTTATCAAAGTCCCATAATGTGAACCCTATCGTGTATCCACAACTTGTTGAAGACTTATTTTTTGATTTAAACCATTTCTCATAGAAAGTTCACTGATTTATAATGCCTCAACAATTTTATCAAGTTGCTTTTCTCGAAAAACATCTCTTTGCTTACATGAAACCCAAACAATAGTCATTACATTTGTCACAATGTTGAAAAGTAATGTAATTTGAACATGATTCTTTGCCACGGCTACAATTGTCAATTAAAGTTGATAAGCAAAATAATGCACATAATAAGCAAATGTATTATCTTTCATGATCAAAGTTTTTAATCCATTGAATTCTCCTTGCATGTTGCTTGTTTCATCATAATTTTGCCCACAAATTCTTGACATACTCAAATTATGCTTAGAGAATAATGCTTCAATAGCTGTTTTAAATGACAAAGTGGTTGTATCACCGACATTTATTATACCTAAAAAACATTCAATAACATGCCCTTTAGAATCCACATAGTGCAAAGCAATAATAGCTTGTTCTTTGATTAAAACATTATGAGATTCATCAAGTAAAATGAAAAATAATCCATCTAGAAAATCTTTCATAATAGTATTGATAGTCTTAATTGCTACAACACGAATAAGATCTTTATGAATATCATGTGCTATCACTTTTGAATTTTTTGATGCATTCTCTAAAATAACACTATTGATGGTTTCATTATGATTAACAAGAAATCTAAGAAACTAAAAAAAAAATTTCTTGATTGTGAGAATTCTCAGTTTCATCTTTACTACGAAATGCCAAACCTTGACATAAAAGAAAGCAAATGCAATCAAGTGTTGCAGTTAAGTGAACTCGATAATCTTTTCGTGCTTGATCAGATTGTTTTGTAAAAGCAAATTGAATATGTTGCTTTTGATTTTGCAAATCTTGACAATACTTAAAAACTTTGTTATGAGCACTATTAAGAACTCCAACATCAATATCAAATATTTTTTTTTTTCAATTAGTGAATCCATTTGAAACAAAATAATCACCACATATTTACTTTCCAATATCTATTTTATAAAAATAACAACACAAACAAAAAGCAGCATCCTTCTCTATATTATATTCCAACCAATTAGCATAATCTTTAAATCATGTAAGAATAAAATGACATAATGCATTTTCAATTTTTCTTTGGGGAAAATTATGTTCATAAGATTGACATGGACCCTTTTGCAAATATGCTCTTTGAAACTTGTCTGTATCATTAGTGTTATAGTTCAAAATTTTTTGTCGTAACCCAAGATCCAAAAGAAGATCATCTAAGTTTAATTCAACACAAACTTACTTTGCACAATGATGTGTACCACTAGTATTGATTCCATATGATTCTTAAAATATTGGCTTCCTTTTAATAAAATATTTCTCCATAACTAATTAAAGTAAATAGTTTAATTTATGTAATTTATAAAAAATAAGAAAACATATTCAAAATATAATTATGCATGGTAATGAAGATCAACCAACTCTATATTTGAAATATATAAGTAGAAATGCAATTCAAATATTGTAAATATATTGCCATGCAAGAAATTGGATAAAACTTCTAACTAGTTTTATAATCTCCATATAAAAATTAATCTTTGCCAAACTTAAAGTTAATTTAAATAAAGAAAAATATAAAACACAAAAAACTCAAACATGATAAAAAAAAATTACATGCTATCAATAACATTATCAAATTATTTCATCAATATAATAAATTTTAAATAGTAAATAAAAACTCTATCACATTGACTTATTGACTAATTATAAATATATATATATATAATTACTTACTTGAATATCTTGTTGGAAGAAGAAGATAATCAACTTGTAATTTGATTCTTTAATTTAGTGACTTTCTTTTACCCCTTTTTACTTTCTTTAGTTTCCTTTTCTGGTTCTTCCTATTAAAAATTTGTCTTACTTTCTTGGTTTGAAAAAAGAAAAGCGATAAGCAGGAAAGGAAGAGGAAAACTGATAGTGTTTTTTCAATGAATTCACTTGCTCTTTTTTTTTATAATAACTTTAAAATATTTCTTTATTTAAATATCTATCACTTCTAATTAATGCAACTTTTGACTTTTTACATCTATCATATATTTTGTTTTTATTTTTTGTGGGGACATTATAATGGAAATAAAAACTTTTAACATTTTTATATTTATTTTTAAGGGATATAAAAATCGCAGTGAGGGCTGCCCTCACTGCCCCTTCTATGTATCCATCGCTAATTAATCTTGCAGCTTTTGGTAAAATCGTTGTGCATTTTATGAGTGTTTGATTTTGTGTTTTATGAGTCACCCATATTTTCAAGGAGGTAGTATATATATAGTTATCTATCATGATAAGGATTAATGGACGACAAAAGCAATGTTGTTTTGGGTAGTAATTCATTTTTGTTCAATATGATTTTTTCTTAGCTTAATTCTACGAATTTGTGAATTTGAATTTTCTTTAAAAATCAATTTCAGATATTGTCCAAAAAAAAAGGAAAAAAAAAACAAATTGCTACATTTTTAATAGTTTACTATTCATAAATCTTTTTTAAAATTTTTAAATTTATTATATATATAGAGAGAGAGAGTTTGATCTCAGCATTTTCAATAAAAATCAAATGAATAAAAAGTCCATAAATTATTTGTCCTTAGAAGTTGCATGATTTACATACATTTTCATTATTTTTCTTTCTTATATCGATCCCTAGCTATGGTAAAATTGTTGGTAGTTTAGAATATAGTGCATATGATCTTGGATAGAAAGATTTAGTTATTGATAAATATAATTAATTTTTGTATTAATATTATTATTTTTAAATAATTATGTTGAACAAAAATAATTATCATATAACAAATGCTCATAACTATTTAAATATAAATAAATTTTTATTCATAAATATCATAATAATACAAAATGTCATAACTATTTCAAAAGAAGCTTATGTTTATTCATTCATTATAAATAGATTTTTCAATATTGTCATTTTCACTACTTCTGATTTGAAGAGTTTTGAGGTTTTATAATATCTAAAGACATAATTACCTTTAAAAAGGTGTTTTTAACCTCAAAGCCGTAATGATCTTCTATTATTTCTCTTTTCTTTTTTATTTTTTTAATAATTTAAAGGTAATTATGAAATTCATATTTAGCATAAAGAAGATATAAGGAAAAAAATTGACAAAGTTGGTAAAATCGACTTTTAAAACAAGCATGGAAAGTTTTAATTATCCAAATAGTTTCTTGGTTAAATAAATACTAAATATAAGATAAGTTTTTTGTTATTATCTTTTTAGTTTTTATATTCTACTAAAATAATCGATGATTAATAATTCATAAGAGGCCTTGAGTTTCATTGAATTTTGCTTTCTTTATTTACTATTCTTTTAATTTTTTTATTTTGAATTAAATTATTTAACTTATGATTCATGATTTTATGGTATGTTATATGTGGATTTTCTTGATCATTGCATTGCATGGTCATGAGTAGGGCTGTAAACGAGCCGAGCCGAGCCGAATAGTGAGAAGCTCGAGCTCGAGCTCGACTCACAATTCGAGGCTCGATATTCGGCTCGAGCTCGATCGAGTTTTATTTTTCAAGCTCAAGTTCGATTCGTGATCGAATTCGAGCTACTCGAGCTCGCTCAATTAAGCTCAATTAATATGTAAAAATAAGCTCGATTCGTATACTCGACAAGAGTTCCATTATTCATGCTCGAACTCGAATTCGGACTCGAAATATTTTATTAATTAAAATAATAAAAATATATTTAAATATAAAAGCTCGATTAGGCTCGCGAGCTACTCGAGTCAGATATAAGAATACTCAAATTCGGCTTGATCGATAAGTCGAACTACTCAAGCTCGAGCTCGACTCGACAATAATCGAACCGAATTCGAGCTTTTTTCGAATTGAACCTGAGTAACTTGCGAGTACTAATGTATCATTTACACCCCTAGTCATGAGCATAAAATGGGATATGAGGTACTTGCTAGCTTTGATTATAAATCATTTATAACCTTGTTACATTTTAGTAAGATCTTGGTTATCAAATCAAAATGATAAAATTCTTGAGAATTATTTTAAGATATAAAAGAAATTGTGAATTTATAAATCTTTTTAAAAAAGAAGCAATTATATATATTCTTATCATAAAATCATATTTTACAGTCCATATTTCAATATTGCATTTTATTGACAAGAGAATGATATAGAATTCATATTATTTGAATTATATAATATTATTTCGACAAGAAATAAAATATTATTTAAGATAACTTCAATTCAATTGGAGAAGTTATATAATTTTTTGTAACTTGATAAAATGTTTTCTATTTATATGGTAAAAAAATTTCATGTATTTTATAATTTGGACACAATTTTATAATATTGTGTGGTTATACATGAAATTTTGACTATTTTTAATGACATGCACTATGGTGGATATGGCTTTAGTATCCATGATTAAATAAACTTTAAATATCCAAGAGTTGGAATGAAACTTTCAAAAAAAGACTATAAAGAGCATGAGTTTACTAGTTTTGAAGGTGATTATATTTGGTATCTTACTTATTGATGCATACTCTCATATTGAGTTGAAATAAAAGTTATGAAAATTTTATAAAAAGAAAATATTAAGATATAGAATATTTACTAGTTATTTTTCACTAAGAGTGGATTTGAAGACCTACTCCTTTAAAAAAATGACTAAATAATGAAAAGATAAATAAAATGATAACTTGATTAAATATATATGATATCTTGATAATTAAATACTATAAAGAGCATGAGTTTACTAGTTTTGAAGGTGATTATATTTGGTATCTTACTTATTGATGCATACTCTCATATTGAGTTGAAATAAAAGTTATGAAAATTTTATAAAAAGAAAATATTAAGATATAGAATATTTACTAGTTATTTTTCACTAAGAGTGGATTTGAAGACTTACTCCTTTAAAAAAATGACTAAATAATGAAAAGATAAATAAAATGATAACTTGATTAAATATATATGATATCTTGATAATTAAATGGGCAATTCTTTAATAAAAGAATGCAAATTTGCACATAGTGGAAGTGAAAAGAATCAAAAGAAATAAAAATTACTACTATTAGTACAACTTATTAAAGTAAAAATCATAAAAGGTTCTTAAATATCTGAAAAAGACTAAAATGGCTTGATTTATTTATTAAATTTATCCAATTGTATTATAAAAATAATTGCATTAGAATAGATAAACGTGTAGAAATAAAATACTTAAAATTTTATATTAATGAGTATAGAGTTGTGGCTATAACCAACATCATTTATTGCTTAAAATGACAAGAACGAGACAACAATATTTAGAGCATATAAATGATATGCAAAATAAATAGTTTGAACATATTAGCATGAAGTAATTATATTAGATATTCAAATAGGAGTAATTTTCATAAAAGATAATTGAATTCCAAGATATTTTGTTAGTAGTATAACAAGTATAATAGATTTAAACCCTTACTATTAGACACCAATAATGAGAACCAAACTTTGATTTAGTAATCTCTAATTACAAAGTTTAATGGAGAAAAACAAGTTATTGTTATGTGTCTGTCTAGTATTAGTAAAATTCATTCAAATTTTAGAAATTAGTATGATCCATAGCGTGAGGAAGATAAGTTTTTATACTCTTAAATGAATTTATTATTTAAACATCAAAAGCAATTGAAATATAATAAAAATTTTACCTATATAAATATAAAAGTGGTGCAGTTTCAATAAGAAAAATTGGAGTCTCTCTTGTACATGTTTATGAATAGGATAATCACATGACATAATAATGTTAAGGTGATTATAAACCTCTAATAGAAAAATAAATAAGTATCATATGCGTTATATATTCAATTCTGACACTAGGAGTTAAGGTTTAATCTATAGACATTATCAAGTTCGTTAGAATTTTAAGGTATATACACTGATTGAAGGTTTAAATTAAGAGATATCTTCTTGTATTTATAATATTTATTTGTATGAAATGTTAAAAATTACGCACCAATATTCCAAACTAATGGGGATTATTGGTAGTTTATATTGTAATACATCTCATATTGGATAGAAAGATTTAATTATTTATGAATAACATTAATTTTTGTGTTAATTTTATTCATATTTTAAATAATTATGTTAAACAAAAATAAGTATCATATGACAAATCATCATAACTATTTGAATATAAATAGATTTTTGTTTATAAAAGTTATTATTATACAAAAGATCATAACCATTTGAATAGAATTTATGTCTATTAATTCATTATAACTAGATTTTTTAATATAATCATTTTTACTACATCGAATTTGAAAAGTTTTGAGATTTTATTATATCTTAGAAGTACAATTGCATTTAAAAAAATATTTTTCATGTCTGAAAACCAAAATTATTTTTTATTATTTTTATTCTCTTATTTTTTTCTAACAAGAATTATATAAAGCGTTAATTGCATTAATTAAGCGTAGAGTAATTTTTTATCATCATATCACCTATAATTCTTTTTACTACAAATTTACAATTGTTGAATCACAATTAGAGTTGGCAAACAAGTCGGTTTGGCCATTCAGACTAGCTATTTTCAGATTCATATTATTTGAATTACTGTTTTTTCATTCAAATTGTCTTAGATTTGAATTTTTTAGGTTTGGATAATTTTGGATTCAAAATTTTTTAAATTTGGATAATCTTGAATATGAATTATTTCGTATTCTAATTATTTTAGATTTGGTTCAATTCAAGTTAAACGAGCCTAGATGGATCCCAATACTTTTTGTCTTAGATTCGAATAATTTTGGGTTTGGATAATTTTGAATTTAGATTTTTTTAAATTTGGATAGTCTTAAATACGAGTTATTTCATATTCTAATTATTTCAAATTAGGTTCAATTTAAGTTGAACGGGTCTAGATGGGTCCAAATAATTTTGAAATTTCATAAATTATAGGCTTTTTGTAATTTCGAATATAATAATTAATTTTACTTTTTATATCATTAAATAAAATGTGGCAAAAACATTAAAGTTAAAAATTTAAATGTTAATAAATATTTATATAAATGTTCATTATATAATAATTTTGTATTTTAATATTATCTATTGCTATGATAAAAAATAAATTATCCTTTTTTTTTTTCGTCCATCTTATAAGTTCAAATAGCCAAATAATATAAGTCTAATGTATAAAATAAAAATCCAAAATCATTAGATTACATAAAAATCCAAAATATTATAACTTCAAGGAAATAAAACCCACTAAACATTTATATAAATGCTTTTTTAATAAATTATCCATTATTAGAATAGTCCATCTTATAAGTTCAAATAGCTAAATAATATAAGTCTAATATATAAAATAAAAGTCCAAATCATTGGACTCCATAAAAGTCCAAAATCTTATAACTTCTGGGAAATAAAGCCCACTAAACATTTATATAAATATTTTTTTATTCTTAAGTCTTAACTCAATAACTCATTGGATCGCACCTAACCTTAACCACTTAGTCCTACAATTTTTCATTTTTTATTTTTATTTTCTTTTGTTAGCTTTTTTAGTCATTATATTATCATGTTCTAACAAATATTTTAAGTTTTTAAGAATTTTTCTTACATATATATATATATATAAATTGGTTTGGAAATAAATGGAAAGCTAACATACTTACATTAGATCTAATCGTATACCCTGTTTGAGTAAATGTTCAATTAGAATGTTGAATATAGATATTAAAAAATTATCAATTAATTGGTTTAATTTTAATAATTAATACTTAAAAATTTTGAAAAATCATAATATATAAAAATTAATTTATATAGTATTGATCTAATTTTAATATTTGATCATTTTGAATTTAACTTTAAATTAAGAATATTCATCAATTACCAATTATCTAATTATAATGATGAATAGTAGATATTATTAAAAAAATACTAATTATCATTTACAAAAAATATTTATTATGAATAATTGATCAATTAAATAGTTCAACCTTATATTTGTTTTATTTTTGTTTTGTATACGAATTATTATACTAATATTATGCCGTTAAATATAATCGTATACAATAATTGATCAAATGTTCCATTAGAATGTTGAATTAGAAAAAAATGATAAACACCAATTGACTTTTAACATAATAACATTAGATATATTCATACATATCAATTGACCAAATTTCACAAAAGTAAATAGTAAACATTATTAAAAGATCACTCATTTTAACATTAACATAAATATAATTACATTGGATATACACCAACTGACCAAATATTCAATTAGAATGTTAAATAATAGATATTATTAAATTAATTATTATAATGCCAGTAACCCTAAACTCAACGAGTATAGTTACTTAAATATAATTAATCTTAATATCAATTAAATATAAAAATTAATTGTATTAAAATTTTTACTAGTATATTATACTTCTAAATTATCCTTTGATTTACTATTGATAATAATTAATTCTATCATCACCTTAATTTTACTTATAATATATATTAACAAATCAATTAAACATCAGTTTATATTAAATATTTTATCTAATATTAAAATTAAAAAGTAACAAAAAACAAAAAAAAAAAAAATGGCAGCAATACCATTTTTACAATCCCCTCTAAACAAAAATTTCAAATTCACAATTGCCTCCAAACAAAAATTCCCAAAATCAATACCATATCCTAACTCTCGACTCTCAAGCAGACTGTTATTCAATGATGAAAACAACTCTCAAGCAGACTGTTATTAAATATTTTTCATCGTCATATTTCAATTTTAAAAATAATATATTTTAATTTATAAGACTATTTTATTTTCAAATAATTTAATATTTAGTATATTTGACACACTAAGAAAAATATAATCTAAAGTTAATTTTGTTCATAATAATATTAATATTTTCCCAAGACATAAAATTTAATCAAATAGTGAAATTATAATATAATTTTTATATTTGAATTATTGTTATATTAAATTTAAAATTTTAATGTGAAATAATTATAATAAATCAATAATATACTGTGAATGATTATTTTTATAATGAAATCAAATTTAAATTAATGATATTATTTTTATTGATAATTATTATAAATATAATAAGGATAGTATTAAAAATTATTTGATATTTATATTGAGTGTGTTTCAAAATTAATTTTATTTCATAATTGAATTTAAGGATTCAATATTAATTTTGTTAATGATAAGTTATTGATATAATTATTTAATAATTATAAATGATAATATTTTAAAATTTTTAGTTAAGAAAAATGTTTTTCATTTATTATTATTTTTTTAAAAAGGTCATATAATTATAGTTTGGGTTTTTTTAATTATAATTTGGTTTTAACGGGTTTAAGATCAAATCTATTTCAAGTTTGGATAATTGTAAATTTGAGTTATGACGAATTCAGTTTATGTCAATATAAGGTTTTTTTAGGGTTCAGATTTTTTCAAATTTTTATCTTCGACTTTTTTTTTATCCACCCAGGTTCAATCACGGGTTGGCCCGGACAAATTTTTGGGTTCCAAGCAACTTTGTCAGCTATAACTACAATTTAAAATTATGTAACAATTCATGTAAATTCCTTATAAAATTATATACTCGAAAAACTGGCTCTACTTTTACTTTTTTCAAATCTTTTTTTTCTATATGAACAAAATAATTTTATATATTTTTAAATAATTTTATATTTAAAATTATCAAAAATTAAATTATAATCACTGAAATTAAAATTTTAATACTATACTAATTATCAGAACTGTTGGCAACATTTTATTTTAAATATTACTTTTTTTAATGCAACTGTTAACAGATTAAATTAAATATAGGGTACATAATAATCCATTATTTATTATGTAAAGTTTGACGAGTCTACTTCATAACTTAAAAAAGGAAAACAAAAGTGACCAACCAAAACTTGTTGCATAAAACCATAGTATTTTATTTTGGATTGAAGTGAGAAAAAAACAAATTTTTTTTAACTTTTAGCTTTACTAGTATTATTTTATTTTTTAAGAACATAAAGAACAGATACTCACTTGCACAATGCAGGCTCTAAGCCTTATAACACCAAACTTATTATCTTGTATCAGTCTACTTAGATAATGATAGAGAATCCCCATGGCTGCATCAACCAGTAATGGTAATTCTAGTCATAATTAATTGTGATTTTTTGTATGAGAGACTTGCTATCCAGGCCCTTGGAGTAGAAGTTTTCGAAGAATTCTTGAGCGGTGAAATCACGATACATTGCCGGTTTCTGTTCCGACAACAACTCCGGTAGAGGTCCATAGTAACCATCTCCCTTCCATTTGGAGAGATTGAAAAATTCAACAACTGAAATCCTTGGTTCCTTACAGGAGTTGGCCACCACTCGATGTTGCACACTTTGGTACTCCCCATTCGACACTATCTGCAATGCCATGCATATATATGTAAACGGACAAACACAAACAGAATTGTCAGAATTTATCACTTCCCGAAGGAGATTTTCTCTAACTAAGCACGTTTTTGTAGCTAAAAATGAAACTAATTTTTTAGTAACAAATGGTTGGTCTTTAACTTATGATTGCAAGTTTTTCAAATCAAATGTGAGAAAGCCACACCAAAATACTGTTTAGTATATATATATATATATATATATATAAAAGTTTATATTCGATATATTATTAATATATAAATTTTATATATTATTAATTAATCAAATAATAATAATAATAATTTATTAACAAATAAATATTAATTTTTAAAATAAATATATACAAATTAAAATTACATATTAATTTTTAAAATAATTATATATAATTTTTAAAATATATATTTATTAATTAAATATATATTTCTTTTATTTTATTAATAAATTATCATTATCTATTTATTGATAAAATATATAATTTATATACATATAATATATTAAATATAACATTCATACTAATAAAAGGATAATATAATATAATACTCTATGTGATTGGTGTCAGCATTTGACCGACATTTTCCTGCTCTACAATTAAAAGGATTTGACAAATTTGGATCTCTTTGAAAAAAATTATCAAGTAAAGCTTAAAAATCTCTGACATAATGATTTAATAAAAATAAGACAAATTAAGTTTTTGTTGTTTAATAAATGTTGATCAAATTCTTACATTATTATTTTTAATTGGCCCAACTCTTTCTAAAGTATAATGGAAATACAGATTGATGAAATTGAAGTATAATATACCTTTGAAAGAGTTAAATGAAATGTTAAAATGCAATTATATATATTTTGGAATTATGATCGTCACCTGAAGAAAGTCACCAACATTGATAATGAGACCACCATGCACAGGCTTCACATCCACCCACTCATCATCATGCCGAACCTGCAACCCTTGAATCTGATTCTGCAACAGCACCGTCAGCAGTCCTGGATCCGTATGCAATGTTATCCCCAAAGTCAAATCCGGCTGTGGACAATACGGATAGATATGCCCCACCAAAACCCTTGTCTCACTAAACGTCAGCTCCTGGAACTTGCCAGCTGCCAACCCCAACCCTTCACTCAACAACCCCATCACCGTCTCAGCCACCTTCGTAGCGCTCAAATCCCATGCAACCACCTCTTTTCTACAAATGGCCGGCAACTCTTCCGGGTCCAATGGCTTTGGTCCCATCCAAGCTTTCAAGGAGTCAAGCCAGCAGGCAGCCTCAGCCCTGTACAAATCATTATTACTAGTGTACATTACTCCATGCGATTCTTCTCGTTTATAGTACTTTGATTTGGTTTCCTGTGGCTGCTCGTGAAAGGCTCTGATAGCTTCGATAGTCTTTTCGAGTACTGATATGGGTACTCCATGATTGATCACTTGAAAGAAACCCCATGACTTGGCGGCTTCTTTGATTTGGTTAACGACTTCCTGGTGGTGATCAGGGGTGTTTACCTTGGACAGGTCGATGACTGGGATATTCTTAGTTCTTGCTTCGGAAGATTTGGATTTAACATCGGAGAGAGTTTGTGGCGGATGTTTGAAGAAATCAGGGATGGTTTTGTTGCCAGAATCTGAAAGACCTTTAACTCCGATTTTGGATTCGTCGAATTCTTTCAGTTCCTTCAATCGGTCATAGCTGGAAGTTGCAGCAGCTGCAGCCATTTTTTACAAACACACCACTTTCTGATAATTGTCAATGAATACAGAAATTAAGCTATGGCAATTTATTTATAAATAGATGAAGTTATGTTTAAGAAAACTGGGAAATGCTGTAATATTGGAAGATGACATCACTCCAACTTGGGAATCAAACTGATATTTTGGGGATCAACATGAAAGCGAATGGGAAAATTTTATTTACTGTGAAATGCTATAATATTCAAAGATGACATCACTCCAGCTGGAATCAACTTGACATTTTGGGATTAACGTGAAGGCTAATGGTAAAAAATTTTATTTACTGTTTTACACAATCAGTTGAAATTTTTATTGAAAAGGAAATGAAAATTATACAATTTTTGAGAAAAGGAATAAGGTAGGTAATGGAGGGAATATTCGTTATTTTTTAAATATTTATATTTAAATTTATATAAATTTAATATCATTATTTAAATTTAAATTTATTAAAATAAATATTATCCATTTAAAATATCGAATTCGTTAAAATATTTATTTATTTAATTTTTTTATCAAAATATAAAAGAAATAAATTTTTAATTTAAAATTTAAGTTTATTTTTAATTAATAATAAATAAAAATTATTTTTAAGGTTTAAAATCTTTTATAAATATAAAATTTTATGTATTATATATATATATAAATGAATAATAAATTTGAGTATAAATTTAGATATCTATTATTATTTATTAAAATTTACATAAATTTAAATATTAAATATTTAAAAAATGTTATTCGTATTTATTTTAAATTTATCATAAATAATAAATTTTTTATTTAAATTTATTAATTATTTTATTTTTAGTTATTTAAATTCAATATAAATAATAAAATAATAATAAATATTCGTTTATATATTATTCATTACCATCTTTAAATGGGATGGTTAATTGGAATCGACATCACACCAACTTGGGAATCAAATTGACGTTTTGGGGATTAACAGGAAGGCTAATGGGAAAATTTGAGACATATCTCTTAATATATATTTTAAAAAATTAAAAAACTAATTTTAAAAAAATAAAACATATGCATGTTCATCATTTTATCTTTTATCATTATCAATGTATCAAATAATATCTTTTATTTTAGTTGAGTCAAAGTCCATGAGTTTTGTTTTTGTCGAACGGTCATAGCTAGAAGCTACAGCAGTTGCAGCCATTTTTGACCAGCACACCACTTTCTGATAATTGTCAATGAATACAGAAATTAAGCTATGGCATTTATTTATAAATAGATAAAGTTACCTTTAAGAAAACTGTGAAATGCTATAACATTCAAAGATGATATCACTCCAGCTGGAATCAAATTGACATTTTGGGGATTAACGTGAAGGCTAATGGGAAAATTTTTATTTACTGTTTTACACAATCAGTTGAAATATTTATTGAAAAAAAATGATAATTATACAATTTTTGAGAGAAGGAATAAGGAAGGTAATAGAGGGAATATTCGTTAATTTTTAAATATTTATATCTAAATTTATTTAATAGTTATAATATTTAAATTTATTTAAATTTCATATCATCATTCAAATTTAAATCCATTTAAATAAATATTTTTATTTAAATATCTGAATTTATTAAAATATTCGTTTATTTAAATTTTAGTTAAAAAAATAATTAAAATTTAAAATTATAATTAATCTTAATTAATAATAAATAAAAATTATTTTTAAGGTTTAAAATATTCTATAAATATAAAATTTTATAGATTTTACATATATATATATATATACACGGATAATAAATTTAGATATAGATTTAAATATTTATTATTATTTATTAAAATTTAAATAAATTCAGATATTTGATATTTAAAAAACATCATTAGTATCCATTTTAAATTTATTACGAATGATAAATTTTTTATTTAAATAAATAAATAAATAAATAAATTATTATTTAAATTTAATATAAATAAATCATATAATAAGAAATATTATTTATTTACTATCTATGATCATCTTTAAATGGGGAGGCTAATGGGAATCGAATTGTCATCACATCAACATGGAATCAAATTGATATTTTGGGGATTAACAGCAAGACTAATCGGAAAAGTTTATTTACTCTTTTATATAATCAAGATGAACTATTTATTGAAATGGAAATGCAATTCTAAGTTTTTAATTAAAATGAAATATCTTCACTTCAACTACCATTAATGATTTCCAACCAGATGCCATCATGCGCCGACTATTTCTGTCATTATCTTCTTATTAAAGGTTTTTGTTTTTTTAAAGCTATGACTTTCCAGAAGCTTTAATTGTTATGATATAGTCAATCAAATTTTGGTTTAATGGTATGGAAGAAATCTTAAAATCTTTAAATTTTGATTCAATTTTCATTATATATGAATTAATTGTTTAATTTAATTATAATTTATTAATTGATTATATAATAATATAATAATTAATTATATAAATATAATATTTTATTATAAAATAACTAAAAAATAATAAAGCCTTAATGGCCCTCGTAATTTTGCGCCCCACAACGCAAGCTCCACATCATGGTTCTTGAACATCTAACGACCCATTTCTTTAGATGAAATGGCCACGGTGCACATCCAAGCCAGCGTGTCATGATTTCAAAAACAAATAGTTATATATGATAATTTTAAATATGATATAATAATTGATATAAAAATAATATAAAATATATATAAATTTAATGTAATTATATTTCATATTTTAATTATATCAACATAATTAAAATATAATATTATTTATATTATATTCGTGTTAAATAGTAATGATATATTTATAATATAATATTATTCATAATATAAAAAAATTTAAAATTTATTTTAAATTATTAAAAAATAAATTAATATTCATATTTCTTGTATCATTTTGATATTTAGATAAATTATAAATTTTTAATTTTTAAATATTTTTTATTTAAATATTAATTTATATGATTTTTTGTTTAAATAAATAGATTAATCCTATTTAATTGTGTTATTTATATATAATTATATTAATCGTATCATACTATATTATTTAGATATAAATTAATTTTAAATATATTAATCATATTATATCACATATAATATATATAATAAATATATTATATTATTTAAATATTCATATCGTACTCGTATCAAAATTATTCATATTATATTTAATATAAAACACGACATAAATTATCAGACTTACAAATAGCCGATCGTCAAAGCCACTCGAATTTATCTCAGTTAATAAGGATTAATCGGGTGACATTTTTTTTAAAAAAATTTTAGATTCCAGCCGTATATAGTTCTTAGTTTTTTACCAAAAAGAATATTTTAAGAATGCTCAAATAGGCACGAGCAATTTGCCAATAAGTTACCGAGCATTTATCGGGCGCTAATTAACCAATTAAACGCTTATGTGATCATCATGATAGGATTAAGGCGTACTTGATCTCAAAGTGACAATCATAAAAGATAATGTATTAGAGAAACAAAAAGTTAAATTTATATAAGTAAATTTTGATCATTTATATATAGAGTTCTTCACATAAAATGGACACGAGAATTTTATAAAAATAGTACAATTGACCACATTAATCTCGTACTTGTGTCACGGATTTAAGGGAAGTCTTAAATTTCACATCGAACATAATAAGAAGGTCATTAGGGTATAAAAAGGTTCACATCATTTTTTCCTTCTGAGACGCCTTTTGTAAGACAAAACTGTAAGGTCAAGAGGGTTAAAACAGATAATACCTCACAATAGTGTAAACCGTGACGATCAGACTAATTCGAGTAGACACCCAATTGGGTCCAGGCCCAAATCAATTGGGCCTGGCCCAAATGGGTAAGGCCCAATTGAATTTTTTTTTAATCCTGTATTTTTTTTCTTTTTTTCTTTTTTCTTTTGTATATCTGTATTTAGTTATTTTTATTTAGAATAGATTTATATGTATATAGTTATATATTTATTATTATATTATTATTATTTATTTATTTATTTTTTGTAATATATTTTTGGGTTTATCTTCTTTTTTAAATTATCTGTTAAATTTATCTGATTCTTTTTTATTATCTGATTATTATTATTATTATTTTTTATCTTATCTTTTCTAATTATCTAGTATTTTTTTATTTTGATTTTTATTTTGGAGGGCTAAGATTAAAAGTTGAAGAATCTCACTGTGGAGGGAAATTCAATCAGAAGAGTCTAATTGGATTCAAAGATTGAATCCCCGTCCAAGGAGGAATTGGGATTGATCAGGAACTCTTAATCAACCCCTATAAAAGGCACCTTCTGGAACAGATGAGGAAGACAGAAAACAGTGAGCAAAGTTACTGATTTGAGAGAATAGGAGGCGTATAAGAAGCTAAGAAAAGTTTAAGAGTGTTCTGGGAGCTAGCAAAAATTTTTTAGAATTTTTGGCGATTTTTTTCTGGGAATTTCTGGAAAATTCCAAATTCCGATTGCATTTTCCAGCGAAGTTTGAATTTTCCGGCGACCAACCCAGTTTCCGACGAAGAATCCCAAAAATCGGTGATCTTTCGGCCAACTTCCGGTAAAATTTTTAGATTTCGGTGACTTTTTCCAGAATCCGAAGAAAATTCCACTGGTGTTCTTCAGTTTTTAGAGAGAAGGGAGAGGAAAAAAGAAGAAGAGAGAGAGAAGAGAAGGGTTCTGTCGAAAAACGAAGGGAACTGCCTTTTATACCCTCCCAAAACGACGTTGTTTTGGCTTTAAGTTAATCAGAAGATCCGCGCGTTTTGCCGAAACCCGACCCGACCCGAGCGTCGACCCGCTTCCTGACCCGCGCCTGCCAACCCCCCTCCGAATCGAGCCGAGCCGAGCCAAGCTGCCAAGCCGCTCCCCCCGAGCCGTTTTCCTGCCTTGAGCCGAGCCGATAGCCGAGCCGCTCCAGGTTTTTTTTTTTTAAATTAATTAATTAATTTATTAGATTAGGTTTATTTAATATTCTTTTTATCTTTATTTTATTTTATTTTTTTACTTTTCTTTCTTTTTTATTTTATTTTATTTTTTTTATTATTCTATTTTCTTTAAATAAAAATCAAAAATTCCAAAAAAAATATTTTTAGGGAAAAGTTGAAAGTTTCAATTTTCCTTAAAAATAAATTTCAAAAAGGGTTTTTGAGAAAAAGTTGAAAGTATTAATTTTTCTTAAAAATAAATTTCAAAAAGGGTTTTTGAGGAAAAGTTGAAAGTATCAATTTTCCTTAGAAATAAATTTCCAAAAAATATTTTTGGGGAAAAGTTGAAAGTATCAAATTATCAATTTTCCTTAAAAATAAATTTTCAAAAAAAAGATTTTTGAGGAAAAGTTGAAAGTATCAATTTTCCTTGGAAATCAAAGTTTCAAAAAAAATATCTTTGAGGAAAAGTTGAAAGTATCGATTTTCCTTAGAAATAAATTTCAAAAAAATATTTTTGGGGAAAAGTTGAAAGTATCAATTTTCCTTAAAAATAAATTTTCAAAAAAAAATTTTTGAGGAAAAGTTGAAAGTATCAATTTTCCTTGAAAATCAAAGTTTCAAAAAAAAATGTTTTTGAGGAAAAGTTGAAAGTATCAATTTTTCTTAGAAATAAATTTCAAAAAAATATTTTTGACGAAAAGTTGAAAGTATCAATTTTTCTTAAAAAATAAATTTCAAAAAAAATAATTTTTGAGGAAAAGTTGAAAGTATCAATTTTCCCTACACAAGAACAATCATTATTTCCTTCCTTTCTATCTTAATTTTGATTTTGTTTTTTTTTCTTTAAATAATCCGACGACGGAGCCTCTGCAAGTGAAACAGTAGTTTTTCTTGCATACTCTTGAGGTGAGGGAATTTTCTTAATTTTCTGCTAAAAGTATTAGAGTCAATTGAAAAAATTTTCAATAATTAATTACTTGGTAAAATTTTAAGGCTTTTGGATAACACAAATTTAAGCTGGTACCATCTTTTGATGGGCGTTGTGAGGGTGCTATAACCTTCCTCACACGTAACCGAACTCTCGAACTTTGTTCTGGTTAGTAGATCTGAACCTATTCTTTTAGGGACTCTTAAACTTAGGTGTTCCCTAGAAGGACAGATTCTTTAGGTGACCAATCGCACCTAGATAAAAAAGATTGGTGGCGACTCCTTGAAGTCAATGTCTAGCGATAGATCTTCGAATCTAGACGAACCTTGGGATGGATAGGGTTGATAACCCCTGAATTGTTGTCTATCAAAGCTCACCGCTTGAGCTTGAGCTTTTTTCTTTTCTAATGCCTTCTTAGTTTCTCTTCCTTTCAACTTGCCATTTTTTATGAAACTTTCAATAATTTCTCCAGAGATTACCATGTCAGTGAAATTTTTTGTTGCATTCCCTATCATCTTTTCATAATAGGGAGGTTTTAAAGTGCTAACAAACAGCACTGTGGTCTCTTTCTCTGTCAGTGGAGGTTGTACCTGTGAAGCTATATCTCTCCATCTCTGGGCATACTCTTTAAAAGACTCGTTTGCCTTTTTCTCCAGATTCTGTAAAGACAAATGATCAGGGGCCAAATCGATAATATGTCGATACTGATCGATGAAGTCATGTGCCATATCGTTCCAAGAGCGAATGCGGGTTCTGTCTAGCTGAACATACCACCTGGCTGCTAAGCCTGTAAGGTTATCCTGAAAGACATGCATCAAGAGCTTTTCATCATAAGCATGAACTGCCATCTTTCGGTAATACATTGTGATGTGAGTTTTAAGGCATTTTGTACCGTCATATTTTTCAAATTTTGGTACTTTGAACTTATAGGGGATAACCACATCAGGAACCAAGCAGAGCCCAGCAACATCAACCGACCCATAAAAACTAAATCCTTTCACAGCCCTTAGCCTTTGCTCTAGCATGCTAATCTTGGAACTTTCCTCAGCTTCCACTCTCATCTTTTCCTTCTCTTTTTCTTCTAGATCAAGAATTGGTTCTACTGCCTTTTCAGTGAAGACAGGATTTATATAGCTATTATACTGTCCTGGATTAAAAGCTGATGGCATTCCAGGATATGTTGGATATGCGAAGTGCTATGGCGAGACCTCTTGAGCAGAATGGGTTTGAAGTGGACCAAAACTTGGAGGGTACAGAGGGTCAGCCACTTTTTGTAATGAGAGAATTTCTTGGCTTGTATTTTTTTCAACTCTTTTTCCTTTATTCATGTTATTGAGAGCCTCCAAAATTTTGCTTAGCTCACTTTCAATCTTCTCCTGAGCTTTTTCTAGCTTTTCAAATCTATGAGAACTTTCCTCCTCCATTTTCCTTACTCTGGATCTTGTGTTGTATGGATGAGCAGGGTTTTCGCTAGATTGAGCTATCCTGGGACCTTGAGTATCATACTTATGATTAGAAATGTTATGCTGTGCCTTATGTATGATGCTTTGATACACAAATAAAATGTACATTTTCTTGAATGAAATCTAATATGAAATGGATGCAAATGATTGTGTTAAAACATGATCATGAAAGTAATGCAGATGCATACAATCAGACAAACAACATAGTTAGTTCCATGGATTGAAAGCTGATGGCATTCCAGGATATATTGGATATGCGAAGTGCTATGGCAGGACCTCTGTACCCTCCAGGTTTTGGTCCACCTCAAGCCCAGTCTGCCCAAGAGGTCCCACCACAACAATTCACATATCCAACATATCTTCGAATGCCATCAGCTTTTAACCCAGGGTAATATAATAGCTATATAAATCATGTCTTCACTGAAAAGGTAGCAGAACCAATTCCTGATCTAGATGATTTAAAAGAAAAAGAGAAGGAAAATATGAGAGTGGAAGCTGAAGAAAGTTCCAAGATTAGCATGCTAGAGCAAAGGCTAAGGGCTGTGGAAAGATTTAGCTTCTATGGGTCAATTGATGCTGCTGGGCTCTGCCTAGTTCCTGATGTGGTCATCCCCCATAAGTTCAAAGTACCGAAATTTGAAAAATATGACGGTACAAAATGCCCCAAAACCCACATCACCATGTATTACAGGAAGATGGCAGCTCATGCTCATGATGAGAAACTCTTGATGCATATTTTCCAGGACAGTCTTATTGGCTCTGCGATCAGATGGTATGTTCAGCTGGACAGGACTCGCATTCGCTCTTGGAGCGATATGGCACATGACTTTATCAGTCAATATCGACATATCATCGATTTGGCCCCAGATCGTTTGTGTTTGCAGAATTTAGAGAAAAAGTCAAATGAGGCCTTTAAAGAGTATGCCCAGAGGTGGAGGGATGTTACTTCTCAGGTACAACTTCCCCTAACCGAAAAAAAAACTACAGTGCTATTTGTCAGCACTTTAAAACCTCCCTATTATGAAAAGATGATAGGGAATGCAACAAAGAATTTTACCGATATGGTAATCTCGAGATAAATCATTGAGAGCGCCATCAAGAATGGCAAGCTAGAAGGGAATGAAGCATCTAGCAAAAGAATCTCGAAGAAAAAAAAATTGAAGCTCAGGCTATGAGCTTTGATAGACAGCAGCTCAAGGGTTATTCGCTTTACTCTCCACCAGAATATCTGTCATATCACTCTGCTATAAATAATACTACCTTTCACCCATACCAACCATTTACACAACCACCATACCCTCAAACATACCAAACATATCAAACCTCTAATAGACCCCAAAATACCATGTACAGTTCTAACATTCAACCTACCCCAAGACCATAAATTCGTCCAACTAACCCTGTTGATGGCTCACGGGAGCAACGAACCACTCGTGAAAGACCTATTTTTGACCCTATTCTCATGACCTATACAGAATTATACAAGAAGCTCTACAATAATCATTTGATTGCTCCAAGTAAATTGGAACCCCTCAAGCCACCTTACCCCAAGTGGTATGATCCCACCGCCCACTATGACTACCATTATGGGATTGCTGGTCACTCCATCGAAAATTACACTATCCTGAAATACAAAGTGCAACGGTTGATCAAGGATGGGATGATTTACTTTGACACTGGAGGGATGACTGCACCAAATGTTAGTGGCAATCCTTTGCCAAATCATAATGTGAATGCTATAGGTGAAGAACAGGAGTGTCATGTGAAGAAGGAAGTGGTAAATATTAAGACACCTCTCGATCAATTGTTTGATGTCTTACGAAAAGCAGACATGATACAACTGGTAAGTTCACACAGCTATCATGGAGCATATATAGCTGGTACTAGTTGTAAGTATCATAGTGGGGTAAGAGGCCACTCCATTGAGACCTGTAAGCAGTTTCACCGAGAGGTGCAAAAACTCTTGGATTCACATCAGATGGAGGTCTACGAAGAAAAAGAAGGCTTGAAGAATGCTGAGGTGTACATGACTGATAGGCCTGAAAAGTTGTTTCCCAAACCAGTGACAATTCGGTGTGGAAACAAACCAAAATCAATCATAGACAAGCTCTTTCCTAGGCCGGTAACTTTTAAAGTCTTGACTCTTTTCCATACAAAGATGATAAAGCTGTGCCCTAGAGATATGGATGTGACACTGTAGTGCAAGGGTAAAAAGAAGAGGTCTCCAAAATTGATGCTTTCAATATTACTGATGTAAGAGGCATTACTCGAAGTGAGAGATGTTACACCCCAAAAATGCTAGAAAAGGCTAGAAGGGAGAAGGCTAAAGAAAGAGAAAGATGAAATAATCCAGAGATAGAGCCTGAAGAAGATCAGCCAAAGCTAGTATCAGAAAAGAAAGTTTGTGAATTTTTGAAGCTGGTAAAACATAGTGAGTATTCAGTTGTGGAACAGTTGAATAAAATACCAGCTCGAATCTCATTATTATCACTGTTGTTGAACTCAGAGCCACATCGAAATACCTTGTTAAAAGTGTTGAATCAGGCATACGTGGCACATAATGTGTCTGTCGAATATGTGAACCATTTGGCTAGGAATCTAGTTATGCCAAATCACATTTCATTCAGTGATGATGAGATTTTTTTGAAGGGAAAAAAATGTCAAGGCTCTGCATATCACAGTCAAGTGTAAGAGCCATATCATAGCCAAAGTCCTTATCGATAATGGTTCTGCCATCAATGTCATGCCTATGTCAACGTTGGCAAAGTTACCCATTGATTACTCTCATATGAAAGACAGTCAGATGATTGTGAGAGCCTTTGATAAAACCAAAAAAGAAGTCCTGGGGGATATTGAGATGCCCTTACAAATTAGGCCATGCACTTTCAATATGAAATTTCAAGTGATGGATATCTCTTCATCCTACAGCTGTCTGTTAGGAAGGCCATGGATTCACATGGCAGGAGCTGTGCCCTCTACTTTGCACCAGAAGATCAAATTTAATGTAAAAGGTCAATTAGTAGTGGTAGTTAGTGAAGAAGACATGCTAGTGACCCAACCACTGAACACTCCATATGTAGAGGCTATCGAAGAAGCATTGGAATGCTCTTATCGATCTTTTGAGTTGGTCAATTTTGTAGGAGAAGGATCTCAAAGTCAGTATTTTCCAAAGATAGTGGTGAGCCAAGTCATCAACAAAGGCTGGTGTCCAAGACTTGGGCTAGGCAAAAATTTACAGGGAATTAAAGAACCTCCAACAATAGTGGACAATAGCGACAGGACAGGCCTAAGCTATGAGATGGCAGAATGGGAAGTCAAAAGAAGGCCATCAAGGAAGACAGCAATACTGATGTTTATCTCACACTTGTACGAAACCTTCAGACCTGAAGGATTCATGAACCCAGATGCAAGGAAAAGTATGAAAGATGATTTTGCCCAGTTAGCCATTAATGCTGTTAAAGATGAAGTGAGGGTGAATCAAGAGGAGTGGGTTCACCTTTCTCTACCAGATTTTGAGCTCAATAATTAGAGTGCCATCGAGATGCCTTCGACTTTTGATTTAGATGCAATGTAATTGTAACATCCCAATAGCTATTGCCCAAGGTATTGGGATGATCTTTTTGTTCGGGCCATTCATCATTTATACTTTTTAATAAAATTAAAAAGTATGCATTTTCATTCATTTCTTCTTGTGTTTTCATTATTTTCCATCTTTCCAAGCACATCTTGCTAACATATCCCATTTCATTCAATTTCAGGTCTTTAAATGAACATGAAGATAATCATGATAACAATCAAGAGGTTAGCCTTGAGAATTCAATTAATACTAATGAACTTGACAATGAAAAGAATTTTGAAGAATATGTTATGCCTCCGAACCTAGTAAGGATGATTGAACAAGAAAATAAGCCAATTGAGCCTCATCAAGAGGTAGTGGACTTAGTGAATCTGGGAAATGAAGAAAATAAGAAAGAGGTCAGAGTAGGCACTTCACTTTCAGCTGAAGATAAGCAACGATTAACAAACCTACTTCAAGAATTTATAGATATATTCACTTAGTCATATCAAGATATGCCAGGGTTGAGCACAGAGATAATGGAGCACAAATTACCCTTAAAGCTAGAATGTAAGCCAGTTCAGCAGAAACTGAGACGGATGAAGCCCGAAATGCTACTAAAAATTAAAGAGGAGGTAAAAAAACAATTTGATGCAGGTTTTCTACAAGTGGCTAAGTACCCAGAATGGGTAGCCAATATAGTCCCAATTTCTAAAAAAAATGGAAAAATACGAATGTGTGTGGACTATCGGGACTTGAATAAGGCTAGCCCAAAGGATAACTTTTTTTTGCCTCATATTGACACACTAGTAGATAACACGGCTAAGCATTCGATTTTCTCTTTTATGGATGGTTTCTCAGGATAAAATCAGATAAAGATGGCTGCAGATGATATGGAAAAGATTACTTTTGTGACCATGTGGGGAACTTTCTGTTACAAAGTCATGCCTTTTGGGTTAAAAAATGCTGGGGCAACTTATCAAAGAGCCATGGTAACACTCTTTCATGACATGATGCACAAAGAGATTGAAGTGTATGTAGATGATATGATTGTAAAGTCTTGCGGGGATGAATATCATGTCACCAGCCTCAGAAAGTTATTTGAGAGGTTGAGAAAATTTCAGCTAAATTTAAACCCAGCCAAGTGCACCTTTGGGGTAAAGTCAGAGAAGTTGCTAGGCTTCGTAGTCAGTGAAAGAGGAATTGAAGTCGATCCTGATAAGATATAGGCCATCTAGAATTTATCACCTCCTAGCACACCAAAAGAAGTTTGAAGTTTTCTGGAGAGATTGAACTACATTTCTCGATTCATCTTTCAGCTTACCTATAAATGTGATCCCATCTTTAAGCTTCTCCGTAAAGATAATCCTGGGAAATGGAATAAAGAATGTCAAGAGGCGTTTGATAAAATTAAGCAATATTTATTGAACCCTCCAGTATTAGTGCTACCTGTTCCAGGAAAACCTTTAATTTTGTACCTAACTGTATGTGAAAATTCGATGAGATGTGTGCTGGGGCAACAAGATGAGGCTAGTCGAAAGGAGAGAGCTATTTACTATCTGAGTAAAAAGTTCACGGAGTATGAATCCAAGTATTCTTCATTGGAAAAAATGTGTTGTGCATTAGCATAGACCGTCAAAAGACTCAGACAGTACATGCTCTACCATACTACGTGGCTCATAACGAAACTGGATCCCATTAAGTATATCTTCGAGAAGCCTTCTTTGTCTGGGAGAATCGCTAGATGGCAAGTAATGCTCTCGAAATACGATATCATATACGTGAGCCAAAAGTAATAAAATGGGACGCTATAGCAGAATTTCTTACAGATCGTGCTACTGAAGAGTATGAGCCAATGAAGCTAGAATTTTCTGATGAAGACTTAATGACTATTTCTCAACTGGAGGAAGGGGAGCATAAATGTTGGAGAATGTACTTTGATGGAGCTGCTAATGCCTTGTGGCATGAAATTAGGGCAATTCTGATTTCTTCAAAAGAACAACACTACCCTGTAACAGTGAGGTTAAATTTTAATTACACAAATAACATCGCTGAGTATGAGGCATGTGTCATGGGTTTACAAGCTGCTATGGATAGAGGAGTGAAGGTGCTAAAAGTGTTCGGAGACTCAGCTCTAGTCATATATCAATTAAAAAGAGAATGGGAGACGAGAGATTCAAAACTCGTTCTATATCATAAGTACATTCTAGAGCTAACGAAATAATTTGAAGATGTCCAGTTCGATCACTTACCTCGGGAAGAGAATGTGATTGTTGATGCATTGGCTACTCTGGTTGCAATGATTCGAATTAATGATAATATCGACATTCAACCTATCAAGTTAGATGTTAAGGATATACCAGCATATTGTTCTAATGTAGAAAGGGAAGAAGATGGAAGACCCTGGTATTATGACATCTTACAGTACGTCAAAGATCAGTAATATCCAGTTCAAACAGCAGAAAATGATAAAAGGGTCATCCAAAAATTGGCTGTGAGCTTTTTTTTAGATAGGGATATCCTTTACAAAAGAAGTAAGGATCAAGTACTATTGAGGTGCGTAAATGAGATTGAAGCGAAAAAAATCATTAAAGAGGTGCATGATGGAATATGTGAGGCACATACTAGTGGACATATGATGATAAGGCAGATCATGAGGGCAGGATATTACTGGTTGACGATGGAGAATGATTGCATTGATTATACTCGTAAATGTCATAAATGCCAGATATATGCTGATAGGATTCGTGCTCCGCCATCTGCTCTACATGTTATGGCACCGCCATGACCATTTTCAATGTGAGGCATGGATGTCATTGGTCCAATCAGCCCAAAGACTTCTAATAGGCACAGATTCATTTTTGTGATGATAGATTACTTCACAAAATGGGTAGAAGCAGCTTCATATGCAAATGTGACACATTCCGTGGTTTGTAAGTTCATAAAGAAAGAGATCATCTGTAGATATGGACTTTCGGAGAGAATCATTTCAGATAATGCCAAGAATTTAAATAGTAAGATGATGCAAGAAATATGTGCTCAATATAAGATCAAGCATCATAACTCGACACCATACCGTCCGAAAATGAATGGGGCAGTTGAGGCAGCCAATAAGAACATAAAGAGAATTTTGGGAAAAATGACCGAGACTTACAAAGATTGGCATGAGAAGTTGCCATTCGTATTACATGCATATCGAACGTCAGTTCACACCTCTACTAGGGCAACCCCATTTTCTTTGGTTTATGAGATGGAAGCTGTACTATCAATGAAAGTAGAGATCCCCTATTTGAGAGTCTTAAAAGAAGTTAAGTTCGAAAAAGCTGAATGGATTCGAGAACGTTATGAGCAATTAAATTTCATAGAAGAAAAGAGATTGATTGCACTGTGCCATGGTCAGCTATACCAAAGAAGAATGATGAGGGCTCATGATAAGAAGACTCGGCCTCGTTGCTTTCGAGAAGGAGAGTTGGTTTTGAAAAGAATTCTCCTAATCCAGCACGATAGTAGAGAAAAATGGACTCCGAATTGAGAAGGGCCGTATGTGGTGAAACGGACTTTTTTAGGTGGAACGCTGATACTGACTGAGATGGATGGAAATGATTTACCCCATCCTATAAATTCTGATGCTGTGAAAAAATACTATGCTTGAAAAAAAATAAAAAAAAGAGAAAAAATGAAAAAAATGAAAAATGATGAAAAAAAACAAAAAAATAAAAAAGTGATTGAAAAAAGAGGACTCAAGGCGAAAACTCTAAAAGGGCGGTTTGAGTCATAGGGGGTTTGTCTAAGTTGAAAACCTGAAAAGATGACTTAGATAAGGAGAATACAGCATCGAATTTGAAAGTCCGCTGATATGAAGGCTAGCAAATTCGAAAGAGTTCCAAGTTGTTGAATACATCAGAGGGTTGGGTTTTCAAAAAACTTTGAGATGTGTTATCATGATTATCTGATTGTTCATTTTGGGCTTTGTCCCCATACCTATCCTTGTAATTCTTTCTTGGCCAAAGTTTACCAACATTTTGCTAATAAAAAAAGCATTTTATTTCATTCTTTGGGCCTTTTTCTGATGACTGTTTCCCTACCATTCATATCCCTTTCTTTTTAGTACCCCATAATAGAAGAAATGTGCAAATGCATTCTCACTTTTTGAGTTTGAAATAATGATTGGTGAATGAATAACAACATAAAAAAATTTTTACATTACATTGAATAAATCAAGAGTGATAAAGGCAGAATCGAGATGTTCAGCTCTTGATTAAAACATTGAATTTGGGAAGAGATTTTTTGTTACAGGAAGAATATGAATGGAAGAATAATTAAGAGCTACACTGGTTTGATCTTAGAAGAGCAGTGCAATTGAAGAATCAAAGGGCTTGACACCCAATAAAAGAAAAAGAGCTTGAGAAACTTGAGTACCATACATTGAATAGGAATTATTTGCCAACATTTGCATAGCATGCATTAAAATTCATATGCATTTACATAGCATACACTACTTTCAGGAAAGTATAGTGTATAAATTCAAGAAGCAAGGGTGTTCCAATATCCCACATGGAGAAGACAGATATGAAGATATTTTGCAGAATTGAAAAAGAAAAAGCTTGTCAGGTAAGTTCCTAATCCTTGAAATAGGATGTATTTTGGTATCATGGTTGATTTATAAGACCTTTGGGCATAATCCCTTGAAATTCCTTCAAACACAACTTTCAAACTCCTTTGGACATGATTGTCAAAAAGCAATTTACTTTTTCAAAGTCGTGGTGCCTCTGTTTAGAGGAGTAATTTACTTTTCAAAGTCGTGGTGCCTCTGTTTAAAGGAGCAATTTACTATTTCAAAGTCGTGGTACCTCTATTTAGAGGAGCAATTTATTTTCCAAAGTCGTGGTGCCTCTGTTTAGAGGAGCAATTTACTTTTCAAAGTCGTTGAGCCTCCGTTTAGAGGAGCTTTGGTAAAAAAAAAAACACAAAAAAATGACAATGTTGAGTTGAGTCTGGATTGGGTGTCTACGTCTTTGCGTAATTTTTGTTTCACAAAAAATGTGCAAAGAGGGGCAGCTATAGACACCCAATTGGGTCCAGGCCCAAATCAATTGGGTCTATGCCCAAATCAATTGGGCCTGGCCCAAATGGGTAAGGCTCAATTAAATTTTTTTTTATCTTGTATTTTTTTTCTTTTTTTCTTTTTTCTTTTGTATATCTGTATTTAGTTATTTTTATTTAGAATAGATTTATATGTATATAGTTATATACTTATTATTATTATATTATTATTATTTATTTATTTATTTATTTTTTGTAATATATTTTTGGGTTTATCTTCTTTTTTAAATTATCTATTAATTTTATTTGATTCTTTTTTATTATCTGATTATTATTTTTTTTTATCTTATCTTTTCTAATTATCTAGTATTTTTTATTTTGATTTTTATTTTGGAAGGCTAAGATTAAAAGTTGAAGAATCCCACTGTGGAAGGAAATTCAATCAGAAGAGGCCAATTGGATTCAAAGATTGAATCTCCGTCCAAAGAGAAATTAGGATTGATCAGGAACTCCTGATCAACCCCTATAAAAGGCACCTCCTGAAACAGATGAGGAAGACAGAAAACAGTGAGCAAAGCTACTGATTTGAGAGAATAGGAGGCGTATAGGAAGCTAAGAAAAGTTTATGAGTGTTCTGGGAGCTAGCAGAAATTTTTTAGAATTTTTGGCGATTTTTTTTCTGGGAATTTTTGGAAAATTTCAGATTCCGGTTGCATTTTCCGGTGAAGTTTAAATTTTTCGATAAAAATTTCAGCCAACCTTGAAGTTTCCGGTGACCAACCCAGTTTTCGACGAAGAATCCCAAAAATCGATGATCTTTCAGCCAACTTCCGATAAAATTTCTAGATTTCGATGACTTTTTCCATAATCCGATAAAAATTCCATTGTTGTTCTTCAGTTTTTAGAGAGAAGAGAGCGGAAAAAAGAAGAAGAGAGAGAGGAGAAGGGTTCTACCAAAAAATGAAGGGAACTGCCTTTTATACCCTCCCAAAACGACGTCGTTTTGGCTTTAAGTTAATCAGAGGATCCACGCATTTTGTCGAAACCCAACCCGACCCGAGCGTCGACCCACTTCCTGACCCGCGCGTGCCCGCCCCCCTCCGAGCTGAGCCAAGTCGAGCCAAGCTGCCAAGCCGCTCCCCCCGAGCCGTTTCCCTGCCTCGAGCCGAGTCGAACCGATAGCCGAGCCGCTCTAGGTTTTTTTTTTAAATTAATTAATTAATTTATTAGATTAGGTTTATTTAATATTTTTTTTATCTTTATTTTATTTTATTTTTTTTACTAACATCTAGATTCGAGGATCTATCGCTAGACATTGACTTCAGTGAATCACCACCAATCTTTTTTATCTAGGTGCGATTGGCCACCTAAAGAATCTGTCCTTCCAGGGAACACCTAAGTTTAAGAGTCCCTAAAAGAATAGGTTCAGGTCTACTAACCAGAACAAAGTTCGGGAGTTCGGTTACGTGTGAGAAAGGTTATAGCACCCTCACAACGCCCATCAAAAGATAGTACCAGCTTAAATTTGTGTTATCCAAAAGCCTTAAAATTTTATCAAGTAATTAATTATTAAAAATTTTCTCAATTGACTCTAATACTTTTCGCAAAAAATTGAGAAAATTCCCTCACCTCAAGAGTATGCAAGAAAAACTACTGTTTCACTTGCAGAGGCTCCGTCGTCGGATTATTTAAAGAAAAAAAAACAAAATCAAAATTAAGATAGAAAGAAAGGAAAGAATGATTGTTCCTGTGTAGGGAAAATTGATACTTTCAACTTTGCCCCAAAAATTATTTTTTTGAAATTTATTTTTTAAGAAAAATTGATACTTTCAACTTTTCCACAAAAATATTTTTTTGAAATTTATTTCTAAGGAAAATTGATACTTTCAACTTTTCCTCAAAAATCTTTTTTTTTAAATTTATTTTTAAGGAAAATTGATACTTTCAACTTTTCCCCAAAAATATTTTTTTGAAATTTATTTCTAAAGAAAATTGATACTTTCAACTTTTCCTCAAAAATCTTTTTTTTGAAAATTTATTTTTAAGAAAAATTGATACTTTCAACTTTTCTCCAAAAATATTTTTTGGAAATTTATTTCTAAGGAAAATTGATACTTTTAACTTTTCCTCAAAAACCCTTTTTGAAATTTATTTTTAAGAAAAATTGATACTTTCAACTTTTCCCTAAAAATATTTTTTTTAGAATTTTTTATTTTTATTTAAAGAAAATAGAATAATAAAATAAATAAATAAAAATAAAATAAAATAAAAAAGAAAGAAAAGTAAAAAAAATAAAATAAAATAAAGATAAAAAGAATATTAAATAAACCTAATCTAATAAATTAATTAATTAATTTAAAAAAAAAAACCTGGAGCGGCTCGGCTATCGGCTCGGCTAGGCTCAAGGCAGGGAAACGGCTCGGGGGGAGGGGCTTGGCAGCTTGGCTCGGCTCGGCTCGGAGGGGGGCTGGCACGCGCGGGTCAGGAAGCGGGTCGACACTCGGGTCGGGTCGGGTTTCGACAAAACGCGTAAATCCTCTGATTAACTTAAAGCCAAAACGACGTCGTTTTGAGAGGGTATAAAAGGTAGTTCCCTTCGTTTTTCTGTAGAACCCTTCTCTTCTCTCTCTCTTCTTTCTTTTTCTTTTCCTTTCTCTCTAAAAACTGAAGAACACCGGTGGAATTTTCGTCGGATTCTGGAAAAAGTCACCAAAATCTGGAAATTTTACCGAAAGTTGGTCGAAATATCACCGGTTTCTGGGATTCTTCACCAGAAACTGGGTTGGTCGTCGAAAACTTCAAGGTTGGCCAAAATTTTCACCGGAAAATTCAAACTTCGCCGAAAAATGCAAACGAAATCTGGAATTTTTCCAAAAATTCTCAGAAAAAAAATCGTCAAAAATTTTAAAAAATTTATACTAGCTCCCAGAACACTCCTAAACTTTTCTTAGCTTCCTATACGCCTTCTATTCTCTCAAATCAGTAGCTTTGCTCACTGTTTTCTGTCTTTCTCATCTGTTCCAAGAGGTACCTTTTATAGGGGTTGATCAGGAGTTCTTGATCAATCTCAATTCCTCCTTGGACGGGGATTCAATCTTTGAATCCAATTGGACTCTTCTGATTGAATTCCCCTCCACAGTGGGATTCTTCAACTTTTAATCTTACCCTCCAAAATAAAAATCAAAATAAAAAAATACTAGATAATTAGAAAAGATAAGATAAAAATAATAATAATAATAATAATAATAATAATAGTAATAATCAGATAATAAAAAAGAATCAGATAAAATTAACAGATAATTTAAAAAAAAACATAAACCCAAAAATATATTACAAAAAATAAATAAATAAATAAATAAATAATATAATAATAATAAATATATAACTATATACATATAAATCTATTCTAAATAAAAATAACTAAATACAGATATACAAAAGAAAAAAGAAAAAAAGAAAAAAAATACAGGATAAAAAAAAATTCAATTGGGCCTTACCCATTTGAGCCAGGCCCAATTGATTTGGGCCTGGACCCAATTGGGTGTCTACAGTTGCCACTCTTTGCACATTTTCTGTGAAACAGAAATTGCGCAAAGACGTAGACACCCAATCCAGACTCAACTCAACATTGTCATTTTTTTATGTTTTTTTTTGTTTTTTTTTTTTCTACCAAAGCTCCTCTAAACGGAGGCTCAACGACTTTGAAAAGTAAATTGCTCATCTAAACAGAGGCACCATGACTTTGAAAAAATAAATTGCTCCTCTAAACAGAGGTACCACGACTTTGAAAAAAATAAATTACACCTCTAAACAGAGGCACCACGACTTTGAAAAATAAATTGCTCCTCTAAACAGAGGTTCCACGACTTTGAAAAAGTAAATTGCTCCTCTAAACAGAGGCACCACGACTTTGAAAAAGTAATTGCTCCTCTAAACAGAGGCACCACGACTTTGAAAAGTAAATTGCTCCTCTAAACAGAGGCACCACGACTTTGAAAAAATAAATTGCTCTTTGACAATCATGTCCAAAGGAGTTTGAAAGTTGTGTTTAAAGAAATTTCAGGGGATTATGCCCAAAGGTCTTATAAATCAACCCTGATACCAAAAGATATCTTATTTCAAGGATTAGGAACTTACCTGACAAGCTTTTTCTTTTTCAATTCTGTAAAATATCTTCATATCTGTCTTCTCCATGTGGGATGTTGGAACACCCTTGCTTTTTGAATTTATACACTATACTTTCCTGAAAGTAGTGTATGCTATGCAAATGCATATGAATTTCAATGCATGCTATGCAAATGTTGGCCAAATAACTCCTATTCAATGTATGGTACCCAAGTTTCTCAAGTCCTTTTTCCTTTATTGGGTGTCAAGCCCTTTGATTCTTCAATTGCACTGCTCTTCTAAGATCGAACCAGTGTAGTTCTTAATTATTTCTTTCATTCATATTCTTCCTGTAACAAAAAATCTCTTCCCAAATTCAATGTCTTAATCAGGAGCTGAACATCTCGATTCTGCCTTTATCACTCTTGATTTATTCAATGTAATGTAAAAATCTTTTTATGTTGTTATTCATTCACCAATCATTATTTCAAACTCAAAAAGTGAGAATGCATTTGCACATTTCTTCCATTGTGGGGTACTAAGAAGAAAGGGATATGAATGGTAGGGAAATAGTCATCAGAAAAAAGCCCAAAGAATGAAATAAAATGCTTTTTTTATTAGCAAAATGTTGGCAAACTTTGGCCAAGAAAGAATTACAAGGATAGGTATGGGGACAAAGCCCAAAATGAACAATCAGATAATCATGATAACACATCTCAAAATTTTTTAAAAACCCAACCCGCTGATGTATTCAACAACTTGAAACTCTTTCGAATTTGCTAGCCTTCATATCAGCGGACTTTCAAATTCGATGCTGTATTCTCCTTATCTAAGCCGCCTTTTCAAGTTTTCAACTTAGACAAACCCCCTATGACTCAAATCGCCCTTTCAGGGTTTTCGCCTTGAGTCCTCCTTTTTCAATCACTTTTTCATTTTTTTATTTTTTTTTTCATCATTTTTCATTTTTTCATTTTTTCTCTTTTTTTTAATTTTTTTTTCAAGCATAGTACTTCTTCACAGCATCAGAATTTATAGGATGGGGTAAATCATTTTCATCCATCTCAGTCAGTATCAACGCTCCACCTGAAAAAGCCCGTTTCACCACATACGGTCCTTCCCAATTCGAAGTCTATTTTCCTCTACTATCGTGCTGGATTGAAAGAATTTTTTCAAAACCAACTCTCTTTCTCGAAAGCAACGAGGCTGAGTCTTCTTATCATGAGCCCTCATCATTCTTCTTTGGTATAGCTGACCATGGCACAGTGCAGTCAATCTCTTTTCTTTTATGAAATTTAACTGCTCATAACGTTCTCGAATCCATTCAGTTTCTTCCAACTCAACTTCTTTTAAGACTCTCAAAGAGGGGATCTCTACTTCCACTGGTAGTACAGCTTCCATCCCATAAACCAAAAAAAATGGGATTGCCCCAGTAGAGGTACGAACTGACGTTCGATATGCATGTAATGCGAATGGTAACTTTTCATGCCAATCTTTATAAGTCTCGATCATTTTTCTTAAAATTCTCTTTATGTTCTTATTGGCTGCCTCAACTGCCCCATTCATTTTCAGACGGTATGGTGCCGAGTTATGATGTTTGATCTTATATTGAGCATATATTTCTTGCATCATCTTGCTATTTAAATTCTTGGCATTGTCTGAAATGATTCTCTTCGAAAGTCTATATCTACAGATGATCTCTTTCTTTATGAACTTACAAACCACGGAGTGTATCACATTTGCATATGAAGCTGCTTCTACCTATTTTATGAAGTAATCTATAATCACAAAAATGAATCTGTGCCTGTTAGAAGCCTTTGGGCTGATTGGACCAATGACATCCATGTCCCAAATTAAAAATGGCCATGGCGGTGCCATAACATGTGGAGCAGATGGCGGAGCACGAATCCTATCAGCATATATCTGGTATTTATGACATTTACGAGCATAATCAATGCAATCGTTCTCCATCGTCAACCAGTAATATCCTGCCCTCATGATCTGCCTTACCATCATATGTCCACTAGTATGTGCCCCACATATTCCATCATGCACCTCTTTAATGATTTTCTTCGCTTCAGTCTCATTTATGCACCTCAATAGTACTTGATCTTTACTTCTTTTGTAAAGGATATCCCCATCCAGGAAAAAGCTCATAGCCAATCTTCGGATGACCCTTTTATCATTTTCTGTTGCTTGAACTGGATATTGTTGATCCTTGACATACTGTAAGATGTCATAATACCAGGGTCTTCCATCTTTTTCCCCTTCTACATTAGAACAATACGCTGGTATATCCTTAACATCTAACTTAATAGGTTGAATATCGATATTATCATTAATTCGAATCATTGTAGCCAGAGTAGTCAATGCATCAGTAATCACATTCTCTTTTCGAGGTAAGTGATTGAATTGGACATCTTCAAATTATTTCGTTAGCTCTAGAATGTACTTATGATATGGAACGAATTTTGAATCTCTCATCTCTCATTCTCCTTTTAATTGATATATGACTAGAGCTGAGTCTCCGAACACTTTTAGCACCTTCACTCCTCTATCCATAGCAGCTTGTAAACCCATGACACATGCCTCATACTCAGCGATGTTATTTATGCAATTGAAATTTAACCTCGTCGTTACAGGGTAGTGTTGTTCTTCTGGAGAAATCAGAATTACTCCAATTCCATGCCCCAAGGCATTAACAGCTCCATCAAAGTACATTCTCCAACATTTATGCTCTCTTTCCTTCAGTTGAGAAATAGTCATTAAGTCTTCATCAGAGAATTCTAGCTTCATTGGCTCATACTCTTCAGTAGCACGATCTGTAAGAAATTCTGCTATAGCGCCCATTTTTATTGCTTTTTGGCTCACGTATATGATATCGTATTTCGAGAGCATTACTTACCATCTAACGATTCTCCCAGATAAAGAAGGCTTCTCGAAGATATACTTAATGGGATCCAATTTTGCTATGAGCCACGTAGTATGGTAGAGCATGTACTGTCTGAGTCTTTTGGCGGTCTATGCTAATGCACAACACATTTTCTCCAATGAAGAATACTTGGATTCATACTCCGTGAACTTTTTACTCAGATAGTAAATAGCTCTCTCCTTTTGACTAGCCTCGTCTTGCTGCCCCAGCACACATCCCATCGAATTTTCACATATAGTTGGTACAAAATTAAAGGTTTTCTTGGAACAGGTGGCACTAATATTGGAGGGTTCGATAAATATTGCTTAATTTTATCAAACGTCTCTTGACATTCTTTATTCTATTTTTCAGGATTATCTTTACAGAGAAACTTAAAGATGAGATCACATTTGTAGGTAAGCTGAGAGATGAACCGAGAAATGTAGTTCAATCTCCCCAGAAAACCTCGAACTTCTTTTGGTGTGCTAGGAGGTGACAAATTTTGGATGGCCCGTATCTTATCGAGATCGATTTCAATTCCTCTTTCACTGACTACGAAGCCTAGCAACTTCCCTGACTTTACCCCAAAGGTGCACTTGGCTGAGTTTAATTTTAGCTGAAATTTTTTCAACCTTTCAAATAACTTTCTGAGGCTGGTGACATGATCTTCATCCCCACAAGACTTTGCAATCACATCATCTACATACACTTCAATCTCTTTGTGCATCATGTCATGGAAGAGTGTTACCATGGCTCTTTGATAGGTTACCCCAGCATTTTTTAACCCAAAAGGCATGACTTTGTAATAAAAGGTTCCTCACATGGTCATAAAAATAGTCTTTTCCATATCATCTGCAGCCATCTTTATCTGATTATATCTTGAGAAACCATCCATAAAAGAGAAAATTGAATGCTTAGCCGTGTTATCTACTAGTGTGTCAATATGAGGCAAAAGAAAGTTATCCTTTGGGCTAGCCTTATTCAAGTTCCGATAGTCCACACATATTCGTACTTTTTTATCTTTTTTAGGAATTGGGACTATATTGGCTACCCATTCTGGGTACTTAGCCACTTGTAGAAAACCTGCATCAAATTGTTTCTTCACCTCTTTTTTAATCTTTAGTAGCATTTCAGGCTTCATCCGTCTCAGTTTCTGCTGAACTGGCTTACATTCTGGCTTTAAGGGTAATTTATGCTCCACTATCTCTGTGCTCAACCCTGGCATATCCTGATAAGACCAAGCGAATATATCTATAAATTTTTGAAGTAGGTATGCCAATCGTTACCTATCTTCAGCTGAAAGTGAAGTGCCTACTCTGACTTTTTTTTTATTTTTTTCATTTCTCAGATTCACTAAGTCCACTACCTCTTGATGAGGCTCAATTGGCTTATTTTCTTGTTTAATCATCCTCATTAGGTCCGGAGGCATAACATATGCTTCAGAATTCTTTTCATTGTCAAGTTTATCAGTATTAATCAAATTCTCAAGGCTAACCTCTTGATTGTTATCATGATTATCTTCATGTTCATTTAAAGACCTGAAATTGAATGAAATGGGATATGTTGGCAAGATGTGCTTGAGAAGATGGAAAATAATGAAAACACAAGAAGAAATGAATGAAAATGCATACTTCTTAATTTTATTAAAAATAATAAATGATGAATGGCCCGAACAAAAAGATCACCCCAATGCCTTGGACAATAGCTATTGGGATGTTACAATTACATTGCATCTAAATTAAAAATCGAAGGCATCTCGATGGCACTCCAATTATTGAGCTCAAAATCTGGTGGAAAAAGGTGAACCCACTCCTCTTGATTCACCCTCACTTCATCTTCAATAGCATTAATGGCTAACTGGGCAAAATCATCTTCCATACTTTTCCTTGCATCTGGGTTCATGAATCCTTCAGGTCTGAAGGTTTCGTACAAGTATGGGATAAACGTCAGTCTTGTTATCTTTCTTGATAGCCTTCTTTTGACTTCCCACTCTGCCATTTCATAGCCTAGGCCTGTCCTGTCACTATTGTCCACTATTGTTGGAGGTTCTTTAATTTCTTACAAATTTTTGCCTAGCCAAAGTCCTGGACACCAACCTTTGTTGATGACTTGGCTCACCACTATCTTTGGAAAATACTGACTTTGAGATCCTTCTCCTACAGAATTGACCAACTCAAAAGATCGATAAGAGCATTCCAATGCTTCTTCAACAGCCTCTACATATAGAGTGTTCAGTGGTTGGATCACTAGCATGTCTTCCTCTCTAACTACCGCTACTAATTGACCTTCTACATTAAATTTGATCTTCTGGTGTAAAGTAGAGGGCACAGCTCCTGCCATGTGAATCCATGACCTTCCTAACAGACAGCTGTAGGATGGAGAGATATCCATCACTTGAAATTTTATATTGAAAGTGCATGGCCCAATTTGTAAGGGCATCTCAATATCCCTTAAGACTTCTTTTTTGGTTCCATCAAAGGCTCTCACAATCATCTGACTGTCTTTCATATAAGAGTAATCAATGGGTAACTTTGCCAACGTTGACATAGGCATGACATTGATGACAGAACCATTATCGATAAAGACTTTGGCTATGATATGGCTCTTGCACTTGACTGTGATATGCAGAGCCTTGACATTTCTTTTTCCCTCCAAAGAAATCTCATCATCACTGAATGAAATGTGATTTGGCATAACTAGATTCCCAGCCAAATGGTTCACATATTCGACAGACACGTTATGTGCCACGTATGCCTGATTCAACACTTTTAGCAAGGCATTTCGGTGTGGCTCTGAATTCAGCAATAGTGATAATAATGAGATTCGAGCTGGTATTTTATTCAACTGTTCCACAACTGAATACTCACTATATTTTACCAGCTTCAAAAATTCATAAACCTTTTTTTCTGATACTGGCTTTGGCTGATCTTCTTCAGGCTCTATCTCTGGATTATTTCGTCTTTCTCATTCTTTAGCCTTCTCCCTTTTAACCTTCTCTAGCATTTCTGGGGTGTAACATCTCCCACTTCGAGTAATGCCTCTTACACCAGTAATATTGAAAGCATCGATTTTGGAGACCTCTTCTTTTTGCCTCTGCACTATAGTGTCACATCCATATCTCCAAGGCCCAGCTTTATCATCTTTGTATGGAAAATGAGTCGAGACTTTAAAAGTTACCGGCCTAGGGAGGAGCTTGTCTATGATTGATTTTGGTTTGTTTCCACACCGAATTGTCACTGGTTTGGGAAACAGCTTTTCAGGCCTATCAGTCATGTACACCTCAGCATTTTTCAAGCTTTCTTTTTCTTCGTAGACCTCCATCTAATGTGAATCCAAAAGTTTTTGCACCTCTCGGTGAAACTGCTTACAGGTCTCAATGGAGTGGCCTCTTACCCCACTATGATACTTATAACTAGTACCAGCTATATATGCTCCATGATAGCTGTGTGGACTTACCAGTTGTATCATGTCTACTTTTTGTAAGACATCAAACAATTGATCAAGAGGTGTCTTAATATCTACCACTTCCTTCTTCACATGGCGCTCCTGTTCTTCACCTATAGCATTCACATTATGATTTGGCAAAGGATTGCCACTAACATTTGGTGCAGTCATCCCTCCAGTGTCAAAGCAAATCATCTTATCCTTGATCAACCATTGTACTTTGTATTTCAGGGTAGTACAATTTTCGGTGGAGTGACCAATAATCCCATAATGGTAGTCACAGTGGGCGGTGGGATCATACCACTTGGGGTAAGGTGGCTTGAGGGGTTCCAATTTACTTGGAGCAATCAAATGATTGTTGTAGAGCTCCTTATATAATTTCGTATAGGTCATGGGAATAGGGTTAAAAATAAGTCTTTCACGAGTGGTTCGTTGCTCCCGTGAGCCACCAGCAGGGTTAGTTGGGCGAATTTGTGGTCTTGGGGTAGGTGGAATGTTAGAACTGTACATGGTATTTTGGGGTCTATTAGAGGTTTGATATGTTTGGTATGTTTGGGAGTATGGTGGTTGTGTAAATGATTGGTATGGGTGAAAGGCAGTAATATTTACAGCAGAGTGATATGGCAGATATTCTGGTGGAGAGTAGGGCGAATAACCCCTGAGCTACTGTCTATCAAAGCTCACAGCCTGAGCTTCAGTTTCTTTTTTCTTCGAGATTCTTTTGCTAGATGCTTCATTCCTTTCTAGCTTGCCATTCTTGATGGCGCTCTCAATGATTTCTCTCGAGATTATCATATCGGTAAAATTCTTTGTTGCATTCCCTATCATCTTTTCATAATATGGAGGTTTTAAAGTGCTGACAAATAGCACTGTAGTTTTTTTTTTGGTTAGGGGAGGTTGTACTTGAGAAGTAACATCCCTTCACCTCTGGGCATACTCTTTAAAAGACTCGTTTGACTTTTTCTCCAAATTCTGCAAAGACAAATGATCTGAGGCCAAATCGATGATATGTCGATATTGACTGATAAAGTCATGTGCCATATCTCTCCAAGAGCGAATGCGAGTCCTGTCCAGCTGAACATACCATCTGGCCGCAGAGCCAGTAAGACTGTCTTGGAAAACATGCATCAAGAGTTTCTCATCATGAGCATAAGCTGTCATCTTCTTGCAATACATGGTGATGTGGGTTTTAGGGCATTTTGTACCGTCATATTTTTCAAATTTTGATACTTTAAACTTATAGGGGATGACCACATCAGGAACTAGGCAGAGCCCAACAGCATTAACTGACCCATAGAAGCTAAATCCTTCCACAGCCCTTAGCTTTTGCTCTAGCATGCTAATCTTGGAACTTTCCTCAGCTTTCACTCTCATCTTTTCTTTTTCCATTTTTTTTAAATCATCTAGATCAGAAATTGGTTCTGCTACTTTTTTCAGTGAAGACAAGATTTATATAGCTATTATATTACCCTGGGTTAAAAACTGATGGCATTCCAAGATATGTTGGATATGTAAATTGTTATGGTGGGACCTCTTGGGCAGACTGGGCTTGAGGTGGGCCAAAATTTAGAGGGTACAAAGGGTCAACCACTTCTTGTTGGCTTGTACTTCCTTCAACTCATTTTCCTTTATTCATGTTATTAAGAGCTTCCAGAATCTTACTTAGCTCACTTTCAATCTTCTCCTGGCTTTTTCTATTTTTTCAAATCTTTGAGAATTTTTCTGCTCCATTTGCCTTGCTCTGAATCTTGTGTTGAATCGATGGGCAGGGTTTTCGCTAGATGGAGCTATTCTGGGACCTTGAGTACCATATCTCAAAATTAGTAAATTTGTGTGATCATGTAATGAATGAAAAATGCATGTATGCAAAGAACATTTGCCTTAAAACGGTATTCAACTAAAAAAATTTCATTTATTCCAAAAAACTTTGATCTACATTGAGTTTATCATCCTAGAATTATAGCCATAAAATTGTTTGATCTGTTTATACTGGGCCTTGGCTTCTTCTATGAAGTTCAAGAGACGTTGTCCATATTCTCCTACTGGGGCCACCACTTGTCTTAATGCCTCTGCCTCTTTCACCATCTCTCTTGTCTTACGTACCCCTTTATGAATTTGGGTTGTTAAGTGCTCAATGTATTTCTGCCTCCCTAGGTTCTCTCTTTTACCACAACAGACTTGGTATGATAATTCTCTATGTTCTCTAACCAATGCAACAATGTGGTCTCCTTGTTCATCCAACCTTTGACTTAACCCGTTCAAATAACTGTTTAGCATGTTAATTTTTACCTGTGCTTTAGTACTTTCTTCTTCCAACTCGGCATACTCTTGTTTCAATCTTATGTTTTCCTCAGTCAACTCGACAATAGCCTCTTATGCTTCTGGTGTAACCTTGCTAGATCTTCAATAGTTGTATCTCGTTCTCTAGCAATCTTATAAACTTTAGCTTCATAATTTTCAGCTCTACCTTTCCACTGGGCTTTTTCTTCTTGAAGTTCTTGAATCTCTTTCTTTAACTTGATCTTTTCAAATTCAAATTCTTTTGTTGCCAGCTCTAACTCTGATGGTGTCTCTTCAAGTTTTTCTTCTGTCGATGGTTGAGAGACTTCATAAGTGAATACCATTTCTTGTCTTCTCTTTGTTCTCCAAACTAAGTAACCTGGAGTGACTTTTTCAGTGAATGGTCCAGGACTCACTCTTTGAGGATTTTTTCATGCTTTGATCATCCCATTCATCCTCTTAAATGTTTTAGGCTCATTGTAAGAGAAATCTAACTGATGAAGCCCATAAGTCATAAGAATGAACTGTTCTCCCCCTAATTACCTTCTCACTAGGAGTGGTGCATAATTCATCACTCCCCATAAACCCAGAAGTGGAACCACTGTACTATCTTCACATTGGTATAACATAGGCTCTCGATTCATCCATGGGGCTAACCATCTTACCCTGGCACCTTTCAACTTTTGCAAGAAAGTTATCCATTCTTGTTTAGACTTCTACTTTGACCACTCACTTTCGCAGAACTCTTTGATCGAAAAGTGATTACGGATATAAATCTTTGAGAAAGCATCATTTCCTTATTCAAAATGGCTTTTCATCCACACGTACAATAGCTGTATGCATCCTATAAAGCGCCCTCCATTCTGATGACAATAACTCAAAGATCTGATAGTCTCTGCTAATATTACCGTTGAAAGATTACAGCCATTGATCACACTTTCAAAGAAATCAACCACCGCTATCTCAATATGTCCCAAAACTTTTAGGAAGATCACCAGTCCGTATATAGCCAAGGCAAATATGTCTGAACCCCGTTCTTTATTGGCATGTTGCATCAGAAACTCATGAAAGAACTTTCAAGGTAGGCAAACCTGTTCCTATTTTTTCTTTGTATGAGAATCCACAACTTCCTTGTCTATCCCCATGAGTTGAGCCAGACTTTTACGAAATCCTGACTTATATTTTTTGACATATATCTTGTCAGGAGTCTTTAGATGTAAACCCAATAAGATCGAATATTCTTCTATGGTGGGAGTCATATCAGCTTCGTTAAAGATGAAACACCTGTATGCAGGATCCCAGAATTGTGTTGCAGCTCTAATTAGTTGATCATCAACAGTCACTGCTAGAAGGTGTGCTATATGCCCATGTTTCTGAAAAAACTGCTCTTGTTTTGACGGACTCGTCTTCTTTCAGATATCCACCAAATCTTTTAAATTGTTCTGTTTGAGGAGGATAGATGTTTCTTGAGACAGAGTAGACTCATACCCAATTGGCAAGCAATCTCCCATCTTCAGTTGAGTCTTTTCTGACAGGGCCTTTACTTCATTAGGTGTCCCACAGGGTGCTAATACTGATGAAGAGCAAACTAAGCGTTCATTGGTGTCCATGAAAAAAAATTTTGTTGAAGATCATTTTTCAGGCAAATGTTCTTTATGCAACTTTATGATATGCGCATGAACCAATGCAAAAGGAAAAAAAAAAAAGGTTAGTATACCCAGAAAAAGAATAAATAACTAAATAAATTTAAACATCACACAAAGTAAAAGGGATGAATCCTATGTTTTTGGTTAATTCTATCAGGGAAGAGTGATGGCTCTATCTATGGGTTAGGCACTCTTAAGGTTCACTATATGTGGTTTTAAGGGTCAAAATCTAAAGGTCCTCAAATTGCTCCTTACATCCTTGTCTATCACAGACTAGTAAGGCACCCTAATCTTCACCCATTATAGGCTACAAGCGAAAAAGATTCAATTTGAGTGGGAGTATTTCGCTAGCCACTGCGGAGGCATTAGACCTCACGAAAGCAATAGGTACTTTATTAGGCTTTTTGGATAACACAAATTATTTGCTGGCCTGACTCTCAAAGTCCCCAGTGGAGTCGCCAAGCTGTCATAATGTCTAGATTCGAGGATCTATCGCTAGACATTGACTTCAGGGAGTCGTCACCAATCTTTTTTATCTAAGTGCGATTGGCCACCTAAAGAATCTGTCCTTCCAGGGAACACCTAAGTTTAAGAGTCCCTAAAATAATAGGTTCAGGTCTACTAACCAGAACAAAGTTCGAGAGTTCGGTTACGTGTGAGGAAGGTTATAGCACCCTCACAACGCCTATCAAAAGATGGTACCAGCTTAAATTTGTGTTATCCAAAAGCCTTAAAATTTTACCAAGTAATTAATTATTGGAAATTTTCTTAATTGACTCTAATACTTTTAGCAGAAAATTGAGAAAATTTTCTCACCTAAAGAGTATGCAAGAAAAACTACTGTTTCACTTGCAGAGGCTCCGTCGTCGTATTATTTAAAAAAAAAAAACAAAATCAAAATTAAGATAGAAAGGAAGGAAAGAATGATTGTTCTTGTGTAGGAAAAATTGATACTTTCAATTTTTCCCCAAAAATTATTTTTTTGAAATTTATTTTTTAAGGAAAATTGATGCTTTCAACTTTTTCCCAAAAATAGTTTTTTGAAATTTATTTCTAAGGAAAATTGATACTTTCAACTTTTCCTCAAAAACATTTTTTTTTCGAAACTTTATTTTCAAGGAAAATTGATACTTTCAACTTTTCTTCAAAATTTTTTTTTGAAATTTATTTCTAAGGAAAATTGATACTTTCAACTTTTCCTCAAAGATATTTTTTTTGAAACTTTGATTTCCAAGGAAAATTGATACTTTCAACTTTTCCTCAAAAATCTTTTTTTTGAAAATTTATTTTTAAGAAAAATTGATACTTTCAACTTTTCTCCAAAAATATTTTTTGGAAATTTATTTCTAAGGAAAATTGATACTTTCAACTTTTCCTCAAAAACCCTTTTTGAAATTTATTTTTAAGGAAAATTGATACTTTCAACTTTTCCCTAAAAATATTTTTTGTAGAATTTTTTATTTTTATTTAAAGAAAATAGAATAATAAAAAAATAAATAAAAATAAAATAAAATAAAAAAGAAAGAAAAGTAAATAAAATAAAATAAAATAAAGATAAAAAGAATATTAAATAAACCTAATCTAATAAATTAATTAATTAATTTAAAAAAAAAAACCTGGAGCGGCTCGGCTATCGGCTCGGCTCGGCTCAAGGCAGGGAAACGGCTCGGGGGGAGCGGCTTGGCAGCTTGGCTCGGCTCGGCTCGAAGGGAGGCTGGCACGCGTGGGTCAGGAAGCGGGTCGACGCTCGGGTCGAGTCGGGTTTCGACAAAACGCGCGGATCCTTTGATTAACTTAAAGCCAAAACGACGTCGTTTTGGGAGGGTATAAAAGGTAGTTCCTTTCGTTTTTCGACAGAACCTTTCTCTTCTCTCTCTCTCTTCTTCCTTTTTCTTTTCTTTTCTCTCTAAAAACTGAAGAACACCGGTGAAATTTTCACCGAATTCTGAAAAAAGTCACCGAAATCTAGAAATTTTATCGGAAGTTGGCTGAAAGATCACCGATTTCTGGGATTCTTCGTCGAAAACTAGGTTAGTCGCTGAAAACTTCAAGGTTGGCTGAAATTTTTGCCGAAAAATTCAAACTTCGCCGAAAAATACAACCGAAATCTGGAATTTTCCAAAAATTCCCAGAAAAAAAATCGTCAAAAATTTTAAAACATTTCTGCTAGCTCCCAGAACACTCTTAAACTTTTCTTAGCTTCCTATACGCCTCCTATTCTCTCAAATCAGTAGTTTTGCTCACTGTTTTCTGTTTTCCTCATCTATTCCAGGAGGTGCCTTTTATAGGGGTTAATCAGGAGTTCCTGATCAATCCCAATTCCTCCTTGGACGGGGATTCAATCTTTGAATCCAATTAGACTCTTCTGATTGAATTCCCCTCCACAGTGGGATTCTTCAACTTTTAATCTTAGCCCTCCAAAATAAAAATCAAAATAAAAAAATACTAGATAATTAGAAAAGATAAGATAAAAAAATAATAATAATAATAATCAGATAATAAAAAAGAATCAGATAAAATTAACAGATAATTTTAAAAAAAAGATAAATCCAAAAATATATTACAAAAAATAAATAAATAAATAATAATACAATAATAATAAATATATAACTATATACATATAAATCTATTCTAAATAAAAATAACTAAATACAGATATACAAAAGAAAAAAGAAAAAAAAATACAGGATAAAAAAAAAATCAATTGGGCCTTACCCATTTGGGTGTCTACAGGGATATCGAAAGGGTTAATGCTCGGGTCTCGAAGTCGCGCGGGTTTGGAACTTAAGTCTCGACCCGTGACAAGTGGTATCAGAGCCAGCTCTAAACTGTTCGATCCACGTCAAGCACCTCGAGGGAGGTAGGCAGGGTGGTCAACCTCCATTACGAGGGTATCACGAGGTTGGGTGTAGGAGAATATTACGGACCTAAGGAGTAGTCCTGAATCTCACATCAAACATAATAAGAGGGTCACTGGGGTATAAAAAGGTTCACACTACTTCAATCTTGTGAGATACCTTTTGTATGACAAAACTGTGAGACCAAGAGGATCAAAACGGATAATACCTCACAAGAATGTGAACCGTAATGATCAGATTGATTCGAGACGCTAGAAGGATGAATGTCTGAGTCTCAAAATCATACAAATTTAAAACTTAAGTCTCGATTCGTGACACTTGTACTTGGATAAACTTCATCAATTACTAAATTATAATTACATGAAAAAGGAAATTATTTTTTTTGCATGTACGCTAAGCTAAGGTTGCTCGAATTTCCACGAGTTTGAGTGGATACCGTAAGCCTAGCCTAAAAGGCCAATGAGCTGTGCCTTTGCCTACATCATAACAGCAACTTGCCATGTTGATTTTTTATTAAATATTTCAAAACTTTATACCAGCTTTTTTTTTTCTTGTTTATTTAATTTTGTACTATGCATTAAAACGGTGGTTAATTGATTTTAAATTAATATTTAATATATATTAGAATCAAAAAAAAAAATTTGTTATTTTTTTTAAATTTATCACATAAAAAATTTTTTAAAATTTTTATCTACACATAATTAGCATCTATTAAAATGATGATTAATTGATTTTAAATTAAATATTTAATACAATATTATAGTCAAAAAAATTTTATTATCTTTTTAAATTTGTCACATGTATGTGAAAATAAAAAAATTTAATACATGATAAATTTAAAAATAATAATAATAAATTTTTAATTTTAATATTATATTAAACATCAAACTTAAAATCAATTGATCATTTCTTTAAGACTATGTTTTGTCTTTGCTAGAATCCCTATTTTTCACTAGATTCATTGCATTTTATTTGATATAAATAAAAATTAAATGTTATCGATTTATAACAATATAAAATTTTTTTAAACAAAATTTGGATGAAATATACAAGTGATTATATAATTTTAAGGGCTCAATGAAATTTAAAATTTGAAAATCTTCATTAACGGGGTTTTGTCAAATTTTCATTGTTTTCCTTAATACAATAGTGGTAAACGAAGCCAAATTTGAAAATCTTCATTAATTGATAAATAAAAAAGAGAAAATTAAAATTTGAAATAATTAAAATAATTACTTTTTATAAAAATCTAAAAATAAAGTCTACTTTTGATTTAAATCCAAAAACTTCCAATCATAATAATTCAAATTTAAATTCATCTTATCCAATATGATTTGAATTCAATATATCTATTCATTTTTCATTGAAATCTTTATTAAGGCAAATAAAATTATCAATTGAGTTAACTTTGCGTTGATGTACTTCTAAATTTTTATGTTAAGTATTTTCATAAATCGTGATTAAATTATTGTTAACAAAAATAATAATTTAATTAAACATTATATTGTTTTTCAGTTTCCATTACAATTATGGTTTTCATTGACCATCATGTCCACCGCATGCTCTTCTTGCCCCAATGGATATGATTTCGATTGCCGTCAAAAAGATCACTCAGAATCTTGGGTAGTGTCTTGTCGATGGCCTCCATCTTGATGCCCCATAAAAGTTGCTTTTTATTTTTTAAAAGCAATTTTCATTGTGATTTATGTCTAAGAATCTTAAAATCTTTATATCAAAACATTAATTTTTTTTAAATTATAAATGTGTGTATCTCTTACGTAAAATATATATTTTTTTTATGAAATTTATTTAACTTATGATTCATGATTTTATGATATGTTATATGTGAATTTTCTTGATCATGCCATTGAATAATCGTGAGCATAAAATGAGACATAAAGTATTTGCTAGCTTTGATTAAAATTATTTATAGCCTTCTTATATTTTAGTAAGATCTTGGTTATCAAATCAAAATGATAAAATTTTTCAGAATTATTTTAAGACATAAAAGAAATTATGAATTTATAAATCTTAAAAAAAAAGCAATTATATATATTCTTATCATAAAATCATATTTTACGGTCCATATTTCATGATTGCATTTTATTGACAAGAGAATAATATATGATTCATATTATTTAAATTATATAATATTATTTCAACAAGAAATAAATATATTATCTAAGATAACTTCAATTCAATTAGAAAAGTTATATAATTCTGTGTAACTTGTTAAAATGCTTTGTATTTGTAGGGTAAAAAACTTTCATGTATTTTATAATTTGGACACCAAAAATTATAATATTGAGTGGTTATACATGAAATTTTGACTATTTTTAATGACACGAACTATGGTGGATATGGTTTTAGTATCCATGATCAAATAAATTTTAAGTATCCAAGAGTTGAAATGAAAATCTCAAAATGAGACTATAGAGAGCATGAGTTTACTAGTTTTGAAGGTGATTATATTTGCTATCATACTTATTTATGCATACTCTCATATTGAGTTAAAATAAAAGTTATGAAACTTTTATAAAAAAGAAATATTAAGATATAGAATATTTACTAGTTATTTTTTACTAAGAGTGGATTTAAAGGCCTTCTCCTTGAAAAAAAATCACTAAAAATTAAAAGATAAATAAAATGGTAATTTAATTAAATATATATGATATCTTGATAATTAAATAGTCAATTCTTTAATAAAAGAATGCAAATTTACACATGACAAGAGTGAAAAGAATCAAAAGAAATAAAAATTGCCACCATTAATACAACTTATTAAAGTAAAATCATAAAAGGTTCTTAAATATCTTAAAAGAACTAAAATTGCTTGATTTATTCATTAAATTTATCTAATTTTATTAGAAAAATAATTGTATTAAAATAGATAAAAGTGTAGAAATATAATAGTTAAAATTTTATATTAATGAGTATAGAGTTGTGGCTATAACCAATACCATTTTTATTTCTTAAAATGACAAGAATGAGGCAACAATATTTAAAGCATATAAATGATATGCAAATGAATAGTTTGAATATATTAGCATGAAGTAATTATATTAGAGATTCAAATGGGAGTAATTTTTATAAAAAAAAAAAAATTGAATTTCAAGATACGAGTAGAATAGATTTAAACCCTTACTATTAAACACCAATAATGAAAACCTAACTTTGAATTTGTAATCTCTAATTACAAAGCTTAATAAATAAAAATAAGTTATTATTATGTGTCTATCAAGTATTAGTAAAATCCATTCAAATTGACATTTTGGGGATTAACATGAAGGCTAATGGGAAACATTTTATTTACTGTTTTATACAATCAGTTGAAATATTTATTGAAAAGGAAATGAAAATTATACAGTTTTTGAGAAAAGGAATAAGGAAGGTAACGGTGGGGATATCCGTTATTTTTTAAATATTTGTATTTAAATTTATTTAATATTTATAATATTTAAATTTATTGAAGTTTAATATTACTATCCAAATCTATATCCATTTAAATAAACATTATCCATTTAAATATTTAAATTCATTAAAATATTCGTTTATTTAACTTTTTTGTCAAAATATAAAATAAATAAAATTTTAATTTAAAAATTAAGTTCACTCTTAATAACTAATAAATAAAAGTTATTTTTAAGATTTAAAATCTTCTATAAATATAATATTTTATATATTTTATATATGTAAATAGGTAATGAATTTAGGTAATAGATTCAAATATCTATTATAATTTATTACAACTTAAATGAATTCAAATATTAGTTATTCAAGAAATAATATTTGTATTCATTTCGAATATGTCACGAATAATAAATTTTTTATTTGAATTCGTTAATTATTTGTTTTTAATTATTCAAATTCAACATAAAAAAATCAGATAATAATAAATATCTATTTATTTACTGTCCATTATAATCTTTAAACTAGAAGGCGAATAGGAATCGATTGAAATCACACCAACTTGGGAATCAAATTGACATTTTGGGGATTAACAGAAGGCTAATGGGAAATGTTTATTTACTGTTTTGTACTATCAAGATGAACTATTTATTGAAAAGGAAATGCAAATTATACAATTTTTGGAAAAAGGAAATATTGTTATGACACTTTGGATATTCTAAGTTTTTAATTAAAATGAAATCTCTTCACTTCAACTACTATTAATTCGTTTCCAACTAATAATCTCATCGTGCACCTACGATTTCTTCATTGTCTTCTTATTACGGTTTTTTTTTTTTTTTAAATGTTACGCCTTTCCAGAAGCTTTAATTGTTACGGTATAGTCAATGAGATTTTCGTTTAATGGTAAGAAATAAATCTTAAAATTTTAAGATTTTTTGTTCAAATCTTATTGTATCTGAATTTAATTATTTAGTTAAGTTATAATTTGTTAATTTTATATAAACATATAAAAGCTAAAGCTTTTGATAAAAATAAAAAGAATTATGTGGATGACTTAAAATGTTAACATGTAAATGCTCTTAAAAATAATGACGTGATATTTAATAAATGTATTATATTTTATTTAATATAATTTTAATTTAAAAATAATTCAAAAAATTAAATCAATAGTATTTATGTTTTTATTTTTAATTATAAAACACTCTCAATTCAATTCATATTAAAAGTATTAAAATTTTAAAAATTTTTTAATTTGACAAATTAAAGCAATCGATATATAATTAATAAATTAATAAATATTACAATTACAGTTATAAAATAGTTGATCATTTAATTATTTGATATATTTATATTTGATTAAATATAATATCTAGTAATTGATGTATTTTATGTGTAAATATATAAATCAAATATAATTAAAAAAACTAAATTGATTACAAAATAGTGGATTCTCTAAATAATTATTTGATATATTTATATTTGATTAAATATAGTATCCAGTAACTGATATATTTTATGTGTAAATATATAAAACAAATATAATTAAAAAAACTAAATTGATTACAAAATAGTGGATTCTCTAATTAATTATTTGATATACTTATATTTGATTAAATATAATATCTATTTGAGTAATTAATGTATTTCATGTAATTCGAAAAACTAAATTGATTATATTTATGTTTTTATTATTGATTTTAAATCATTCTAAATGTTAATAGCAAAATAAAATATTTAAATATTAATCAACTTGTCATTGTTAGATCATTATTCAATCATAATTTTTATTATTTTAATATTAACTTTCATAATTTAAAATTATCTTATTAATTGATTTATATTTATATTTTTATTATTAACTTTAAATCACTCTCAATTCAATTCATATTAAAAGTATTAAAATTTTTAAAATTTCTTAATTTGACAAATTAAATCAATCAATTTATAATTAATAATTTAATAAGTACTACAATTACAATTATTAAATAATTGAGTCTCTAATTAATTATTTGATATATTTATATTTGATTAAATATAGTATCCATTTTAGTAATTGATGTATTTCATATGTAAATATAAAAAGTAAATTTATAAAATTAATTTTCCATAATTAAATTAATGGAATAAAATATTTCACTAATTTATATTTGATTGATAGATTTATATTTCATTTTATTTCATTTGGTAAAATAATAATGCACGTTTTATTTCATTTAATAAAATATTAATGCACAAAGATTTCATTTGATATCATTTGTAATGTTTTATAATTTTAAAATCTAGATATTAATCTCATTGATTTAATTACAATTTAATTTTTTTATTGCCATTATTTATAATAAATTTAATTTATTTTATTGCTTTAAATTAAATAATTCCTAAATGTTAATGGCAGAATCAAATATTTCAATATCAATTAATTTGTCATTATTAGACCATTATTCACTTACAATTTTATTATTTCAATATTAACTTTCATAATTTAAAATTATTTTATTAATTAACCTACAGCATACATTTTGTATAAGTAACTTTAGGTTAAGTATAATGCATCTTTAGCTACTTTTTATTAATTTTATATATTTTAATCATTACTTAACTTTATTTTAACTTTCTCTCTAATTTTCATTTTGCGTCATTTTTTTTGTCTGTGCTGCTCAAAAGTTATTTTCTTTTAATACTTATATGTTATATTTCTTTAACTATAATATTAGTTTTTTTTTTCTTGTTGATGATTGATTTAAAGATAATTTGATATATATATAGAAAAAGTGCTTCACCGATAAAGTCACTATCATAAAAGTTGATATCACTTTTGGTTGGTACTATATGTCATGTAGGTGTAACAAGAAACTATTTGAAATTGATGAAAATTTTCAATATTATTCGTACAATGTTGATGTCCTTAGTCTAAATCAAAAGTAATTAGTATTTATATTTTTTTATATTTGATACATAAAAAAATTCTTATTCCATTATGATAATAAAGTATTTTAAATTACTATATTATATTTATAATTGTAAAATTTTACATTTTTTATAGGTACAAATTGAATATTGAGACACATGATAATTCTAGAAAGGTGATATTCTTACTATTCAATACAGAAACTAAAGATTTAATTAATAAAAATATTGATGATCTTTATGAAATATTTGTTAAGGTATTGAATTAAAATTTATTTTAATAGTATTTAATATTCAAATTAATTGAATGATATATCTATACTTATGATTAAGAAAAATGGAGATTATAAAATTTAAGAGATATTTGAAGATCTCATAGGTAAAATTTATGTGTTCAAGATAAGGACAACCAAGTATAATATTGAGACAAGTAGTACCAAATTTACAGTAAATAAAGTGTATAATTTTGACCTTAAGCTTTAAATGTTAAAAATTATTGAAATAGGTATGTATAAGTTTATTATAATGATTATGTTTGTTATAAAGTTATATAGTTTAGATTGTAACTTAACTGTTGTCAAATTATAGATTATTATTTTATCTATTTTTTTTATCTCTATCTGTAAAATCTATTAGCTCATCAAGTAAAATAACATATACTTCAAATATAGCAAAAAATATTGGAGAATTAATTGTTGCATCTTTGCTTCAACAACAACAACTTATGTAAGAATCTCACATGAAAAAAGTTTGTATGTGAGATTGATTTTAAGAATAAAATTTTTAATTTCTTGAAATCTAAAGCATTATTACCTTTTGTTTAGAGATTATTTATATTTAAAAAATTATAATTTGAGTTTTTTTTAGAACCGATGATAATTGCATAAGTATATATTCAATATGTAATTAATTTATTTTATTATATTAAAATATAAAAATTTTAATAAAAATGATTATATAAGTTATGAGTTCATAAATTTCATATCTTATATTATTATTTAAAAAAAATTATATTTATATAAGATTTATTGATATATAAGTATATTTTCGTGCATCACACGAGTTTAAAACTAATTTAAATAAAAATAATTATATGAGTTATGAGTTGTTTATAAATTTCATAGCTTATATTATTATTTTAAAAAATTATATTTATATAAAATTTATTGATATATAAATATATTTTCGTGTATTATACGGGTTTAAAATTAGTTGATTATAATAATATAATAATTAATTATATAAATTTAATATTTTATTATAAAAATAATTTTTAAAAAATTATTATGACATATGTCGGCAGTAAGGGAAATAAGAGGCTAAATATTTTCTGAATTAATTACATGTTGCTGAAGTGTGCACGACATGATGACCATATTTAACAAAAGAAGGGCTATATTATATGGTTCATAGACAAAGTTATGTTTAACAAAACTGTGAAACGCTATAATATTCAAAGATGATATCACACCAACTGGAATTAAATTGACATTTTGGGGATTAACATGAAGGCCAATGAGAAAAAAATTTTTTACTGTTGAAATATTTATTGAAAAGGAAATGAAAATTATACAATTTTTGAGAAAAGGAATAAGGAAGGTAATGGAGGGAATATTCGTTAATTTTTGAATATTTGTATCTAAATTCATTTAATATTTATAATATTTAAATTTATTTAAGTTTTATATCACCATTCAAATCCAAATCTATTTAAATATCCAACTCTATTAAAATATTCATTTATTTAATTTTTTATAAAAATAAAAAATAAATAAAATTTTAATTTAAAATTTAATTTTATTCTTAATTAATAATAAATAAAAGTTATTTTTAAGGTTTAAAATCTTCTATAAATATAAAATTTTATATATTTTACATATGTATACGGGTAATGAATTCGGGTATAAATTTGAATATCTATTATTATTTATTAAAACTTAAATGAATTCAGATATTTGATATTCAAAAAATACTATTTATATCCATTTTGAATTTATCACGAATAGTAAATTTTTTATTTAAATCTATTAATTGTCTGTTTTTATTTACTGTTTTATGCAATCAAGATGAACTATTTATAGTAAAGGAAATGCAAATTATACACTTTTTTAAAAAAAGGAGATATTGTTATAATACTTCGGATATTCTAAGTTTTTAATTAAAATGAAATATCTTCACTTCAACTACCATTAATTGATTTCCAACTAGATGTCATCATGCGCTTACTATTTCTTTCATTATCTTCTTATTACGGGTTTTTTTTTTCAAATTTTATGCATTTCTAGAAGCTTTAATTGATATGATATAGTCAATGAAATTTAATGGTATGGAAGAAATCTTAAAATCTTTAAATTTTGGTTTAAATTTTATTACATATGAATTTAATTGTTTAGTTAAGTTATAATTTATTAATTGATTATATAATAATATAATAATTAATTATATAAATATAATATTTTATTACGAAAATAACTAAAAAATAATAGACCCTTCATGGCCCTCGAAATTTTGCGCCCCACAACGCAAGCTCCACATCATGGTTCTTGAACATCTAATGAGCCACTTCCTTAGATGAAATGGCCACATTGCACATCCAAGCCATTGCATCATGATTTCAAGAACAAATAACTAGATCTGAGAATTTTAAATATAATATAATATAAAAATAATATTTTAAAATATATAAATTTAATATAATTATGTTTTATGTTTTAATTATGTCGATACGGTTAAAATATAATATTATTTTAATCATATTTATGTTAAATAATAATGAAACATTTATAACACGATATTATTCATAACATAAAAAAATTTAAAAACTATTTTAATTTATTAAAAAGTAAACTAATAATCGTATTTATTGTATCATTTTGATGTTTAAATAAATTATAAATATTTAATTTTTAAAAAAATTTTTGTTTAAATATTAATTTATATGATTTGTTTGTTTAAATAAATAAATTAATCATATATAATTGTATTATTTGTATATAATCATATTAATCGTGTCATATCATGTTATTTAGATATAAATTAATTTAAAATATATTAATTGTGTTATATCACATGTAACACATAATAAATATATTATATTTGTATTTAAATTATTCGTATCATTTAAATATTCATATCGTATTTGTATCAAAATTATTTATGTCATATCTAAAATCATATCTGACACAAAACACGATATGAATTGTTAGATCTATAAATAGCCGATCGTCAAAGCCACTCGAAGTTATCTCAATTAATAAGGATTAATCAGGTGACATTTTTTTATACAAATTTTAGATTCCAGCCATATATAGTTCTTGGTTTTTTACCAAAAAGAATATATTAAGACTGCTCAAATAAGCATGAGTACTTTGCCAATAAGTTACCGAGCATTTATCAGGCCCTAATTAACCAATTAAGCGTTTATATGATCATCATGATAGATTAAGGCGTACTTGATCTCAAAGTGACAATCATATAAGATAATGTATTAGGGAAAAAAAAAGTTAAATTTTATATAGGTAAATTTTAATCATTTATATATAGAGTTCTTCACATAAAATCGACACGAGAAATTTATAAAAATAGTACAATTGACCACATCATTCTCGTACTCTGGGTAAAATTCATCAATTACCAAATTGTAATTACATGGGATAGGATCTCATTTTAAAAAATATACGTAAGAATAACTTTCATCTTTCTATAGAAAGTTTATGTAATTTGAAATTCAAATCAGTTGAATTTGAATTCCTTTCCAATTAAGTTGTTGAATATTTTACTTTTATTATATTTATCTATATATATTTTTATTTTATCATCAAAAATTTCGGTAGAGAAGAAAAGTATTATTGCATTGGATTGTTTTGCTCACAAAAGAGCAAAAAGGGGAGTGACGAAATAAGAAGACTAAAGGTCGAAAGAGATTGTACAAGACAATAATTTAACTCAGGGACCATTATTCTAGAAGTCACGTGCTAAAGGTTTTGGTTTGCTACTTTACTTTCTTTTATATATATATATATATATATATATATATATATATATATATATATATTTTAATTCATTTTATTTTATGCATAAATCTAACAAAAATGTTAATAAGATACATGAATGCAATTAAAAAATTCAAATATGTTCTTAATAAAAATAATTTTGCAGGTTCAATTGATTTTGGAATTAAATTGTTATTGTAATTTTAGGTAATTAATTGTAAATAAAATTTTTCATATTACAAAATTAAAAAAGAATATGAAAGTGTTTTTTTGAAAATTTTTAAGTGAAGGTTTTTTTTATTAATCATATCAAATTATTAGAGGATCTCATAAACAATTTTAATATAAATTTTGAAATTAATTTTTTCAAATTATTGAAGGGTTTAAATTTTAAATTAAATCTTATTAAATTATTAGAAGGTTTAATTTATTTTTTTAAAGAAAATTAAAAGTATATTTTTAATTTTATCAAATTATTGGAGGATTTAAATTTCAAATTAAGTTCTACCTATTGGTGGACTTAATGAATTTTTATGAAAAATAATTTTTTTCAATCGTACTAAATTATTAGAGTGTTTAAATTTTGAGTTAAATCTTACTAAATTATTAAAAGATTTAATAATTTTTTCTAAAATTAAATAAATTTTTGAATTAAAAAAATCTTACTGAATAATATGCATCGAAATAAAATCTTATCAAATTATTGGAGGATTTGAGTTAATAGCATATAGAGTCTCTAAACTTTGACATAAATTTTATTTTGGTCTCTAAACTTCTAATCAAATCTCAAATTATCCAAAATTCTCCTATTTTGGTTATTCTATCTATAGAATCATTTAAATTGATGACAAATACCGGCTAACATCACGTGATGATATCAGCTAGCATCTCACATGAAAAATGAGAGAATAAAATAAAATTTTCTTACAGTTTAGGGACCAAAAACAAATTTATCGAAATTTTATGTATTTCATACATGACATACAAAATATTAAACATAAAATTATATTTGCATATTTCTTGTTATAATATAACTTATCATATTGGTTTTTGTTTTAAATAGAAAATAAATATTCAAAATTTAAAACTAACTTAAAATTTTCAAATTTCTTTTTTAAAAATTTAAAACATTTTAAAAATAAAATAATTTATCAAAAATATTATTTTACTCATAAGTTATAATAAAACATACTATTTTCTATCCAAAAATTTTATTTTTTAAAATATTAAATATCTTTTATTTTTTTCAATTTAAATATATTTTTATAAGATACGTTTTATAAAAAAAAATTTAAAAATATTTTAAATTATATTTTATTTTATATGAACTTAAAGCTTTTATATTTTCAAATAGATTAATAAATTTATTTTTAAAAATGATCTAAAAATTTTTACATAATATTTTAACATGATATAAAGTTTTTATTTAATATCTTAAGTTGATATAAAATTTTGTACTTAATTTTTTAAAATGATATGTAATTTTAACAAAATTATTTTCAAAATTTTGACTTAATTTTAATTTTTAAAAATCTATTTTCTATTAAAAATATTATTTATTGATAAATCATATCATAATAAAAATTAAAAATATTTTAAATTATAATATTTTCTAAAATATAATTGAAATATAAAAAAAATCAATTTTTCTTTAATTATTTTTATCTTTTCTTTTATTTTTTTATAAAATAAATTTGAAAAAGAAAAATAAAAGATATTTAATATTTTAAAAAATATATTTTATGGATAAAAATAATATTTTTAATAGAAAATAATTTTTTTAAATGATATTGAATTCTTACAAAATGAATTTGAATTTTTAACTTAATTTTAATTTTTAAAAACTATTTTTTATTAAAAATAAAAAATATAACTAACAAATTTTATTATAATAAAAATATAAAAATTTAATTTTAAATTTAATATTTTATAAAAATATGTATTAAATATATAAAATTTTGAGATAGTTTCATATTTGATTCCTAAATTTTGAGAATTTTATTTTGATTCCTCATCTATCATGTAAGATACTAGTTGACGTTATTACGTGGTGCTCGCTGGCATTTATTATTAATTTAGACAGTTTAATAGATAAAATGATCAAAATAGGACAACCTTGGACAATTATGTATTTGATTAAAACTTTTTAAATTTTAGGATTCAAATTGAAATTTTGGTTAAAGTTTAAGGATTATGGATACTATTAACTTGAAAGATATTATTGATTGTTTTTTAAGATAATTAAATCATAAAAAAATATGTTAATGACTATAATAATGTAACATCTTCAAAGTGAGACACTAATCTTATGAACACTCTTGAGGTAGAAAATTTTTCTTAAATTACTATCAAACTATTTGAAAAATTTTAAGAATAATTTCTAATAGTTAAATTATTTGATAAAATACAAATATGATTTTAAGGCTTGGGATAAAACGAAATCAACTGATATCATCTCTCGGATGAGTATTATAAAGGTATTATAATATTCTTTACATGTAACTACACTCTCCAATCTAATTTTGATTTTGTAGATTAAAATCTATCTTTTTTAAAAATACTTGAGTCAAACTTAAAATCTCTTTTTTAAAATAGGATAAATTATTACACTTAAGTTTAAAAAAATTGATAATGACTTTTAAAATCAGATCTGACGATAGGATCAATAAATCTATATGTAATAATATTTCCTATAGCTAATTAAACCTCTTAAAATTAGCAAGTCGACAAATACTAACCTTGATTTTTAGATTACTTCCTGTTCATATGATGAGTAAAGTAGGACTAATGTAAACACCCAAGATTTATCCATACATAGAATTATTTATCTGGATAAGGAAAAAAAACACAAATTAACTCTAAGAAGCGCTACATTAAAGTTGAATAATTGTCATGAATTTAGAATTCCCTTTTGTTGGTGAAAATGAAAATGCTTGAATCTCCTTGTTGCAGCTGTTAAAAAAGCTTGCCTAGCATAGGAAATTTGTTGCTAGGCTTGCGTAAAAGAAAAGAAAAGCCAATCTTAATTGGTTGTATATCTCTCAAGTCAGTTTTAGTACTAATCTTTTCACCCCATATTGATTGGAATGAGTTACTAGTCGTTTCAACTATCAACTTGGGCAATTCTTTTTTGGAGTTTATAAATTGGCAATTTCTCTTTAAAGCATAGAACCATTATCTGGTATTAATAAAAATAATATGTTAATAAATATTATATTAATATTATATGAATAAATATTATAAATAATATACTATATTTATATGATATAAATAATATATCAATAGATATTATTTATTAATATTATATTATTAATATATAATATCTTTATATTAATAAATAATATTGTATTATTAATATAATATATTATTTATTAACATAATATTATTTATCAATATAATATTATTTATATAATAAATATAATCATATTTATTAATATATTATTCATTAATATAATATTTATTTAATAAAAATATTATTTTGTTAATATATTATTTCTAACATCACTGTAACGATTTAATTGTTATTTCTTTGAATAGTTCCCGTACGATAACAGTGCCAATTTGTTTCCAAAAAATTGAAAACTCCATTTCTCTATGTTCAACAATTTTCAAAACTTTCCAAAAATTTTTTTATCAGTTTTCAAAAACAGAAAACAAAAACATCTTACCAAACATTTTTTTTTTCAATTTAAAAAAAAAAGCTAAAAATGAAAAAAGAAAACAGAAAATGGAAACAAAAACAAACGACCCCTAACATTATTACATTAGATCTAATCTAATACCCTATTTGAGTAAATGTTCAACTAGAATGTTGAATATAGACATTAAAAAATTATCAATTAACTGATTTAATCTTAATAATTAATATTTAGAAATTTTGAAAAATCATAATACATAAAAATTAATTTATATAGTATTAATCTAATTTTAATGTTTTACCATTTTGAATTTAACTTTAAATTAAGAATATTCAACAATTACCAATTATCTAATTATAATGATGAATAGTAGATATTATTAAAAAGTATAAATTATCATTTACAAACAATATTTATTTTGAATAATTAGTCAATTAATTAGTTTAACCTTATTTTTGTTTTATTTTTAGTTTGTATATGAATTATTATACTAACATTACAACATTAAATATAATCATATACAATAATTGATCAAATGTTCCAATAGAGTGTTGAATTAGAAAAAATGATATATGCCAATTGACTTTTAACATAATAACATTGGATAAATTCATATATATCAATTGACCAAATTCCCAAAATCAATGCCATATCTTAACTCTCAACTCTCAATCAGACCGTTTTTCAATATTTTTCATCTTCATATTTCAATTTTTAAAATAATATATCTTAATTTATAAGACTATTTTATTTTCAAATAATTTAATATTTAGTATATTTGACACAGTAAGAAAAACATAATCTAAAGTTAATTTTGTTCATAATAATATTAATATTTTCCTAAGACATCGAATTTAATCAAATATTGAAATTATAATTTAATTTTTGTATTTGAATTATTGATATATTAAATTTAAAATTTTAATGTGAAATAATTATAATAAATCAATAATATATTGTAAATAATTATTTTTATAATGAAATCAAATTTTAAATTAACGATATTATTTTTTATTGATAATTACTATAAATATAATAAGGATAGTATTAAAAATCGATTGATATTTATATTTAGTGTGTTTCAAAATTAATTTTATTTCATAATTGAATTTAATGATTGAATATTAATTTTGTTGATGATAAGTTATTGATATGATTATTTAATAATTATAAATGATAATATTTTAAAATTTTTAGTTAAGAAAAATGTTTATCATTTATTTTTATTTTTTAAAAAAAGTCATATAGTTATAGTTAGATTTTTTTTCTACTTATAATTTAATTTTTATAGGTTTCAGATCAAATCTATCTTAGGTTTGGACAATTGTAAATTTGAATCATGACGGATTCAGGTTGTGTCCATATCGAATTTTTTTAGAGTTCAAATTTTTTCAAATTTTTATCTTTGACATTTTTTTATCCACCCAGATTCAATTTCAGGTTCGCTCCAACAGGTTTTTGGGTTCCGACCAACTTTGTCAGTTATTATCACAATTTAAAATTACGTAGTAATCCATCACTTACAAATATAAATTCCATATAAACTATATACTTAAAAAATTGTCTCTATTTTTACTTCTTTTTCGAATCTTTTTTTTTTCTACATGAACCAAAAAAAAATTTTATATTTTCTTAAATATTTTTATATTTAAAATTATCAAAAATTGAATTATAATAACTGAAATTAAAAATATAATACTCTACTAATTATCATATCATAACTGTTAGCAACGTTTTATTTTAATTATTACTTTTTGATGCAACTGTTAATAGATTAAATTAAATATAGGGTACATAATAATCCATTATTTATTATGTAAAGTTTGACAAGTCTACTTCATAACTTAAAAATGAAAACAAAAGTGACCAACCAAAACTCGTTGCATAAAACCATAGTATTTTATTTTGGATTTTTTTTTTCAACTTTTAGCTTTACTATTGTTATTTTATTTTTTAAGTGCACAGTGAACGGAAACTCACTTACACAATACAAGCTCTAAACCTTATAACACCAAACTTATCATCTTGTATCAGTCTACTTAGATAATGATAGAGAATCCGCATGGCTGCGTCAACTAGTAATGGTAATTCTAGTCATAATTAATTGTGATTTTTTGTATGAGAGACTTGCTATCCAGGCCCTTGGAGTAGAAGTTTTCCTCGAATTCTTGAGCCGTGAAATCACGATACATTGCCGGTTTCTGTTCCGATAACAACTCCGATAGAGGTCCATAGTAACCATCTCCCTTCCATTTGGAGAGATTGAAAAATTCAGCAACCGAAATCCTTGGTTCCTTACAGGAGTTGGCCACCACTCGATGTTGCACACTTTGGTACTCCCCATTCGACACTATCTGGAAAGCCATGCATATATATGGAAAAAGACAAACGAAATTGTCAGAATTTAAGACTTCCCGAAGCAGATTTTTACTCTAACTAAGCACCTTTTTTTTTAGCTAAAAGTGAAATTAATTTTTTAGTAACAAAAGGTAGGTTGGTCTTTGACTTATGATTACAAATTTTTCAAATCAAATGTGAGAAAGCTACACCAAAATACTGTTTAGTCTATATATTTATATAAAAATTTATATTTGATATATTATTAGTATAAAAATTTTATACAATGTCAGTGTATTAAATAATAATAATTTATTAATAAATAAATATCAACTCTTAAAATAAATGTATACAAATTAAAATAACTTATTATTGAGTAAATGTCCATTTTTAAAATAAATATACATAAATTAAATAAATTTACTCATTAATATGATATTATCATTTAATTTATCTCATTAATGAATTGTTATCGTCCGATTCATTGATAATATATATAATTTATATACTTATAATATATCAAATATAAATTTTATATAAAATAAATAATATGTTCGTAAGAGTCACAATAAGACTCGCACTAATAAAAGGATAATATAATATAATACTCCATGTGATTGGTGGTTTGACCAACATTTTCCTGCTGATTAAATGGATTTGACAAATTTGGATCTGTTTGAAAAAAAATTAACAAGTAAAGCTCAAAAATCCCTCACATGATGATCTAATAAAAATAAGACAAATTATGTTTTTGTTGTTTAATAAATGTTGATCAAATTCTATATATACATTATTTTTTTTAATTGCCCCAACTCTTTCTAAAACATATTGGAAATACAGATAGAAGAAATTGAAGTATAATATACCTTTGAAAGAGTTAAATGAAATGTTAAAATGCTATTATATATATATATATATATATTGGAATTATGATCTTCACCTGAAGAAAGTCACCAACATTGATAATGAGACCACCATGTACAGGCTTCACATTTACCCACTCATCTTCATGCCTAACCTGCAACCCTTGAATCTGATTCTGCAACAGCACCGTCAGCACTCCTGGATCCGTATGCAATGCTATCCCCAAAGTTAAATCTGGCTGTGGACAATACGGATAGATATGCCCCACCAAAACCCTTTCCTCACTAAACGTCAGCTCCTTGAACTTGCCAGCTTCCAACCCCAAACCTTCACTCAACAACCCCATCACCGTCTCAGCCACCTTCGTAGCGCTCAAATCCCATTCAATCACCTCTTTTCTACAAATGGCCGGCAACTCTTCCGGGTCCAATGGCTTTGGTCCCATCCAAGCTTTCAAGGAGTCAAGCCAGCAGGCAGCCTCAGCCCTGTACAAATCATTATTACTAGTATACATTACTCCATGCGATTCTTCTCGTTTGTAGTATTTTGATTTGGTTTCCTGTGGCTGCTCGTGAAAGGCTTTGATAGCTTCGATAGTCTTTTCGAGTACTGATATGGGTACTCCATGATTGATCACTTGAAAGAAACCCCATGACTTGGCGGCTTCTTTGATTTGGTTAACGACTTCCTGGTGGTGATCAGGGGTGTTTACCTTGGACAGGTCGATAACTGGGATAGTCTTCGTTCTTGCTTCGGAAGATTTGGATTTAACATCGGGGAGAGTTTGTGGCGGATGTTTGAAGAAATCAGGGATGGTTTTGATGCCAGAATCTGAGAGACCTTTAACTCCGCTTTTGGATTCGTCGAATTCTTTCAGTTCCTTCAATCGGTCATAGCTGGAAGTTGCGGCCATTTTTGACGAGCACACCACTTTCTGATAATTGTCAATGAATACAGAAATGAAGCTATGGCAATCTATTTATAAATAGATAAAGTTATGTTTAAGAAAACTGTGAAATGCTATAATATTCAAAGATGAAATCACTCCGGAATCAAATTGTCATTTTGGGGTTTAACATGAAGACTAATGGGAAAATTTTTATTTACCGTTTTTTACAATCAGTTGAAATATTTATTGCAAAGGAAATGAAAATTATACAATTTTTGAGAAAAGGAATAAGGAAGGCAATGGAAGGAATATCCGTTATTTTATAGATATTCATATTCGAATTCGTTTAATATTTATAATATTTAATTTATTTAATTTTAATATTTTTATCCAAATTTAAATATATTTAAATAAGCATTATCCATTTGAATATCCGAATCCATTAAAATATTTATTTATTTAATTTTTTTGTCAAAATATAAAATAAATAAAAATTTAATTTTAAATTTAAGTTCATTCTTAATTACTAATAAATAAAAGTTAGTTTTAAGGTTTAAAATCTTCAATAAATATAAAATTTTATATATTTTACATATATAAACGGATAACAAATTTATGTATAAATATATCTATTATTATTTATTAAAACTTAAATGAATTCATATATTAATTATTCAAGAAATAATATTTTTATCCATTTTGAATCTATCACAGATAGTAAATTTTTTATTTGAATCCTTTAATTATCTATTTCTAATTATTCAAATTCAATATAAACAAATCAAATAATAATAAATATCTATTTATTTACTATCCATTATCACACCAACTTGGAATCAAATTGACATTTTGGGGATTAACAGGAAGGTTAATGGAAAAAGTTTATTTACTGTTTTATACAATCAAGATGAACTATTTATTGAAAAGGAAATGCAAATTATACAATTTTTGAAAAAAGGAAACATTTTTATAGTACTTTGGATATTCTAAGTTTTTAATTAAAATGAAATCTCTTCACTTCACCTACTATTAATTGATTTCCAACTAATAATCTCATCATGCGCCTACTATTTCGTTCATTATCTTCTTATTACAGTTTTTTTTTTTTAAATGTTATGCCTTTCTAGAAGCTTTAATTGTTATGGTATAGTCAATGAGACTTTGGTTTAATGGTAAGAAAAAAATCTTAAAATCTTAAGATTTTCAGCTAAAGTCTTATTGTACTTGAATTTAATTATTTAGTTAAATTATAATTTACTAATATTATATAAATATATAAAAGCCAAAGCTTTAGATAAAAATAAAAAAATTCTTATGTGAACGGCTTAAAATATTGACATGTGGATGGCCTTAAAAATAGCCACGTGATATCTAATAAATGTATTTTATTGTATTTCAAACATGTTTAATATAAAAATAATTTAAAAAATTAAATTGATTATATTTATGTTTTCATTATTGACCTTAAATCACTCTCAATTTAATTCATATTAAAAATATTAAAATTTTAAAATTTTCTTAATTTGACAAATTAAATCAATCAACATATAATTAATAAATACTATAATTACAATTATAAAATAGTTATTCCTATAAGTAATTATTTGATATATTTATATTTGATAAAATATAGTATCTAGTAATCGATGTATTTAATGTGTAAATATATAAAGCAAATATAATTCAAAAAAATAAATTGATTATAAAATAGTGGATTCTCTAATTAATTATTTGATATATCTATATTTGATTAAATATAGTATCCATTTGAGTAATTGATATATTTAATGATGTATTTCTTGTAATTCAAAAAATTAAATTGATTATATTTATGTTTTTATTATTGATTTTAAATCACTCTCAATTCAATTAATATTAAAAGTATTAAAATTTTAAAATTTTCTTAATTTGACAAATTAAATCAATCATTATATAATTAATAAATTAATAAATACTACAATTACAATTAAAAATAGTGGATTCTTTAATTAATTATTTGATACATTTATATTTGATTAAATACAATATCTATTTGAGTAATTGATGTATTTCATGACGTATTTCATGTGTAAATATATAAAACAAATATATCAAATTAATTCTCTATAATTAAATTAATGAAATAAAATATTTTATTAATTTATATTTGATTGAGACATTTATATTTCATTAAATATGATTTTATTTTATTTTATTTGATAAAATATTAATGCAGGTTGATTTTATTTGTTTTCATTTATAATATTTTATAATTTTATTATTTGATATTAATGCATGTTGATTTAATTAAAATTTAAATTTTTTTATTGTTATTATTAAATATAATAATTTTAATTTATTTTATTATTTTAAATTAAAGTATTTTTAAATATTAATGACAGAATAAAATGAAAATTATAAAATCCAAAAAATTTTTAAAGATCTCAAAGGTAAACCTAGGAATCAGATTGACATTTTAGAGATTAACAAGAAGGCTAATGGGAAAAGTTTATTTACTTTTTTATACAATCAAGATGAACTATTTATAGTAAGGGAAATGCAAATTATACAATTTTTTTAAAAAGTAAATATTGTTATAACACTTCGGATATTCTAAGTTTTTAATTAAAATGAAATATCTTCACTTCAACTACCATTAATTGATTTCCAACTAGATGTCATCATGCGCCGACTATTTCTTTCATTATCTTCTTATTACAGTTTTTTTTTTTTTACTTTTTTGCCTTTCTAGAAGCTTTAATTGTTATGATATAGTCAATGAAATTTTGGTTTAATCGTATGAAAGAAATCTTTAAATCTTTAAATTTTGGTTCAAATTTCATTATATATGAATTTAATTGTTTGGTTAAGTTATAATTTATTAATTAATTATATAATAATATAATAATTAATTATATAAATATAATATTTTATTATAAAAATAACTAAAAAATAATAGACCCTTAATGGCCCTCGTAATTTTGCGCCCCCACAACGCAAGCTCCACATCATGGTTCTTGAACATCTAACGAGCCACTTCTTTAGATGAAATGGCCACGGTGCACATCCACGCCAGTGTGTCATAATTTCCAAAATAAATAGTTAGATGCGATAATTTTAAATATAATATCATAATATGATATAAAAATGATATAAATGTACATATATAATTTTAATGTAATTATGTTTCATATCTTAATTGTGTCGATATGATTAAAATATAATATTATTTATATTATATTTATGTTAAATAATAATGATACACTTATAATACAATATTATTCGTAACATAAAAAAATTAAAAAATTATTTTAATTTATTAAAAAATAAATTAGTAATCATATTTATTGTATTATTTTAATGTTTAAATAAATTATAAATATTTAATTTCTAAATATTTTTTGTTTAAATACTAATTTATATAATTTTTTTGTTTAAATAAATAGATTAATCATATTTAATTGTATCATATCATGTTATATGGGTATAAATTAATTTTAAATATATTAATCGTATTATGTTACATGTAACATATATAATAAATATTTTATATTTATATTTAAATTATTCGTGTCATTTAAATATTTGTATTGTATTCATATCAAAATTGTTCATATCGTATCTAAAATCATGTCTGATACAAAATATGATATGAATTATCAGATCTACAAATAACCAATCGTCAAAGCAACTCAAACTTACCTCAGTTAATAAGGATTAATCGGGTGACTGTTTTTTATAAAAATTTTAGATTCCAGCCATATATAGTTCTTGGATTTTTACCAAAAAGAATATATAAAGAATGCTCAAATAGGCATGAGTACTTTGCCAACAAGTTACCGAGCATTTATCAGGCCCTAATTAACCAATTAAGCGTTTATGTGATCATCATGATAGATTAAGGCGTACTTGATCTCAAAGTGACAATCATATAAGATAATGTATTAGGGAAAAAAAAGGTTAAATTTTAATCATTTATATATAGAGTTCTTCACATAAAATCGACACGAGAAATTTATAAAAATAGTACAATTGACCACATCATTCTCGTTTTCGTACCTGGGTAAAATTCATCAATTACCAAATTGTAATTACATGAGATACGATCTCATTTTCAAAAATATACGTAAGAATAACTTTCACTTTTCTATTGAAATTTTATGTAATTTGAAATTCAAATCAGTTGAATTTGAATTCCTTTCCAATTAAGTTGTTGAATATTTGACTTTTATTATATTTATCTATATATATTTTTATTTTATCATCAGAAATTGAGTTGCCGTCGGTAGAGAAGAAAAGTATTATTGCATTGGATTGTTTGGCTCACAAAAGGTCAAAAAGGGGAGTGACGAAATAAGAAGACTAAAGGGGGAAAGAGATTGGACAAGACAATAATTTAAACTTAGGGACAATTATTCTAGAAGTCACGTGCTAAAGGTTTAGGTTTGCTACCCTTCTTTCTTTTTTTTTTTTTTAATGTTTTTCATTCATTTATTTGTTCACTTTATTTTATGCATAAATCTAAAAAAAATGTTAATAAGATACATGAATACAATTAAAAAATTCAAATATGTTCTTAATAAAAATAATTTTGCAGGTTCAATTGAATTTGCAATTAAAATGCTATTATAATTTGAGGTAAAATTAATTGTAAATAAAATTTTTCATATTATAAAATTAAAAAAAAACATGAAAACGATTTTTTTTGAAAATTTTTAAGTGAAGGTTTTTTCATTAATCATATCAAATTATTAGAGGATCTCATAAACAATTTGAATATAAATTTTGAAATTAATTTTATCAAACTATTTGAGTGTTTAAATTTTAAATTAAATCTTCTTAAATTATCAAAAGGTTTAATTTATCTTTTTTAAAGAAAATTAAAAATATATTTTTAATCTTATTAAATTATTGAAGGATTTAAATCTCAAATTAAATTCTATCTATTGGTAGACTTAATGAATTTTTATGAAAAATATTTTTTTTCAATCGTACTAAATTATTAGAGTATTTAAATTTCAAGTTAAATCTTACTAAATTATTAGAAGATTTAATAATTTTTTTTAAAATTAAATAAAATTTTGAATTAAAAAAATCTTACCAGAGAACATACATCGAAATAAAATCTTACCAAATTATTATAGGATTTAAATTATAGCATATGGAATCTCTAAACTTTGACCCAAATTTTATTTTGATCTATAAATTTCTAATCAAATCCTAAATTACCCAAAATTCTCCTATTTTGGTCATTTTATCAATAGAATCGTTTAAATTGATGACAAATATCAGCTAACATCGTGTGATGACATCAGCTAGCATCTTACATGAGAAATGAATGAGTAAAATAAAATTTTCTCAAAGTTAAGGACCAAAAACAAAATTATATCAAAATTTTATATATTCCATACATGACTTATAAAAAATTAAACTTAAAATTATATTTGCATATTTCTTGTTATAATATAACATATTAGATTGATTTTTGTATTAAATAGAAAATAAATATTCAAATTTTAAAACTAAGTTATAATTTTCAAATTTCTTTTTTAAAAATTTAATACATTTTTAAGATAAAATAATTTATTAAAAATATTATTTTAGTCATAAGTTATAATAAAACATATTATTTTCTATCCAAAAATTTTATTTTTTAAAATATTAAATATCTTTTTATTTTCATTTTAAATATATTTTATAAGATACGTTTTATAAAAAACATTTAAATATGTTTTAAATTATTTTATTTTATATGAATATAAAGTTTTTATATTTTTGAATAGATTAATAAATTTATTTTTAAAAATGATCTGAACATTTTTACATAATATTTTAACATGATATAAAGTTTTTATTTAATATCTTAAGTTGATATAAAATTTTTTACTTAATTTTTAAAATGATACGTAATTTTAACAAAATTATTTTCAAATTTTGGACTTAATTTTAATTTTTAAAAATCTATTTTCTATTAAAAATATTATTTATTGATAAATCATATCATAAAAAAATTAAAAATATTTTAAATTATAATATTTTATAAAATATAATTCAAATATATAAAAATCAATTTTTTCTTTAATTATTTTTATCTTTTCTTTTTATAAAATAAAATTGGAAAAGAAAAATAAAAGATATTTAATATTTTAAAATGTATATTTTATGGATAAAATTAATATTTTTATTATGATTTATAAATAAAATAATTTTTTTAATAGAAAATAATTTTTTTAAATGATATTGAATTCTTAAAAAATGAATTTAAATTTTTAACTTAATTTTAATTTTTAAAAACTATTTTTCATTAGAAATAAAAAATATAAAAATTTAATTTTAAATTTAATATTTCATAAAATATATATGAAATATATAAAATTTTGAGATAGTTACATTTTTTTGTTCCTAAACTTTAAGAGAATTATATTTTTGTTCCTCATCTATCACGTGAGATACTAGTTGATATTATTACATAATATTAGCTGACATTTACTGTTAATTTAGACAGTTTAATAGATAAAATGACCAAAATAGGACAACCTTGGACAATTATGTATTTGATTAAAACTTTTTAAATTTTAAGGTCCAAACTAGAATTTTGGTTAAAGTTTGAGGATTACGAATACTATTAACCCGAAAGATATTATTGATTATTTTTTAGGATAATTAATTCATAAAAAAATATGTTAATGACTATCATAATGCAATCTCTTCAAAGTGAGATACTAATCTTACGAACACTCTTTAAGATGAGAAATTTTTCTTAAATTGTTATTAAACTATTTGAGTAATTTTAAGAATAATTTTTAATAATTAAATTATTTGTCAAAATACAAATATGATTTTAAGGCTTGAAATAAAACGAAATGAACTGATACCATCTCTCGAATGAGTATTATAAATGTATTGTAACATTCTCTATATGTAACTACACTCCATAGTTTAATTTTGATTTTGTAGATTAAAATCTATTATTTTAAAAAATATTTGAGTCAAACTTAAAATCTCTTTTTAAAATAAAACAAATTATTGCACTTAAATTAAAAAAAATTGATAATAACTTCTAAAATCAGATCTAACGATAGGATCAATGAATCTATATATAATAATATTTCCTATAGCTAATTAAACCTCTTAAAATTAGCAAGTCGACAAGTACTAACCTTGATTTTTAGATTACTTCCTGTTCATATGATTAGTAAAGTAGGAGTATTGTAAACACCCAAGATTTATCCATGCATAGAATTATTTATCTGGATAAAAGAAAAAACACAAATTAACTCTACTAACCACTACACTAAAGTTGAATTATTATCATGAATTTAGAATTCCTTTTTGTTGGTGAAAGTGAAAATGCATGAAATCTCCTTGTTGCAGCTGTGAATAAAGCTTGCCTAGTATAGGAAATTTGTTGCTCGACTTGCTTAAAAGAAAAGAAAAGGCAGTCTGACTTGGGTGTATATCTCTTAAGTCAGTTTTAGTACTAATTTTTGCACGCCATATTGAGTGGAATGAGTTATTAGTCATTCAACTATCAACTTGGGCAATTCTTTTTTGGAGTTTAAAATTTGGCAATTTCTCTTTAAAGCATAGAACCATCATCGGGTATAAATAACTATAAACCAACAACTAGCCTAATTGATTTATTAATTATCTTTAAGAGGTGGTATTCAGTAGATATAAGATTTAAATTTTAACATTTACAATTTTTTTCTTTTTCATATTACCATCTCTTTTGTTAAAAAAAATGCAGTTAACAAAATAAGAATTTAATTTTTATTCAGTGGTTTTTGCATCAGCGTTTAGAGTTTTAGGGAGGTTTCTCAAGTGTCTGCAGCTGCATCAAGTGTAGAAATAGATAAATGGCAAAATCTTTCATGGTTTGCGGTAAGCAAGGTTTGAATTTGCATGAGTTTTAACATGGAAATGGTACGAGATGTTGATAATTTAGAATATGTTATATCTTACATTAAGTAAAAAGATTATTTATATTTGATTTAAAACAAATTACTTATGTTATTTAAGTAATTAATCTAAATATTATAGTGGATTAAGCCATTTAAGCTTATTAAGAGTTTTTTTAATGAATCAAACAATTTTAAAAGTCACTCGTGCACTTAAAGCATTTAAACTTATTTAACAAATAGATTTAATTTTTAAATCTTCTAATTTTTTTATTTTGAAATATTAATTCTAAATAAACATGTTTGAAAAGAGAAAAATATGTTAATTCAAATAAATATATCTGAACAAAAAAAATAATTGTTTAAATAAAATTTATTTAAATAAAAAAACATAACTATACAAAATATTAATTTTTTGAATTAATTTAATTAATGATTGTTCATTTATTATAAATAAATTTTTTTACTTAACCAATTTCAATAATTCTAATTTAGAGAGTTTTTAGAACTTTATTATATTCTATAAACATAATTACTTTTAAAATAATATTTTGCACGCTTCAAAACCTTTTTTTTTTTTTTCATATTATTATTGTTTTCTTAAAATTTTCTAGCACGAGCAAGGCAGGAATACTTTAGAAACCACATCACCAACGCTAAACGGCTTCTAAACCGTATCTTTGTTGAAGTAAATACGAGGAAACATGCAACGGTTAAGCTAGGCAGCCTTTTAACTTAAAAACTGTCTGACAATTTGTTTTCCAATTTCAACAAAAATAAATACAAGTGGCATGTTTGCAGTAAGTAATGGGGGTTCAGAAAAGTTGAAATTTCAATTTCGAGTGCAAAAATGGCATACATTACAAAGCTGCTAAAGAAAACTTAACCTTAAAAGTGTGGGGTTTTGGCTCAATTTACATTCCTCTATCCAAAGCAAAAGATTACTAATTCCTGAGAAAGGATTATTCGGACTAGATCCTAAGATATGCAATACACCTTCCAAGTTCCACCTTAAACTGCTGCATGCACCCTTACAATCTTCCAAAGATGATGACAATAACAGTTTACACTAATGATACAGAAAATATAATCTGCAAGGAACATTATGAAAGAATGAAGCAAACAACACCGGTTTTAGTTGATTTGTGAAAGGGGTGAGCGTGGTATTAGTGACGGCTTTAGTTCCTTCGGCTCAAATGATTCGTATGAATTGTTTTCCCGAAATTCCTCGACCAGAGCTTCCATTGGCATGGCTCGTAGTGATTCGATGGTCCCCTTGCTTGGAACATCTTGTTCGCTTCTTATTGGAGTCGTCCCACTTGGCTCGTAATCCTGTACAATATTTATGACAATGCGCAAAGTCGAATAGAGTAAGTTTAAACGAAATGCAAATTTCAACGCTTAAAATTTGAGTGAAAAATAGGAATCAATCGAAGGCCGGAATCCTATGTTTAGTTATCGAAGTCTCACTCTGACATGAAGTCAGCATATGGTCAAGTCATAAGCTGTATAACATACCAAATATCTCTGCTGGAATGTTTCTTCCGCTCTCTGTTTGATGGATTTTGCCTGACTTGAATGATCATCCTGGAATGTAGCGAGGCTTTTACCATGAGCTTTAACAAAGTCCAAGATTCCGGACGTAATTCCTTGTTCCTGCTCTGACATACCTGCAGACAATTCGACAAAAATATACTCATAAATCCTGAGAGGATTCCAAATCTAACTTTCGCCAGAAGAAATGGGTGACGTTTACAGACATCCAAAGACAATCGAAAATATATACCAATAATACCTATTCTATACAATCTTCATGAATATGAGCAACTGAAAGTTATTTGCTACTTTTTTTCTTTTTGTGTTTTGGGACATTGAGATTGGAGACTAGTTGCAACTTGTTTATATCTCCAGCTTTTCTCCATTAAGCATTCTAAATTAATGTTGAATTCTTACACCTTGAATGGAGTTATGTAATGCAACAATCACCTTAAAAAGCATTAATAATTCCAAAAGAAACTATAAGTTTTCCTTCCAATCCGTTGCTTCCATGAATTACATTCCTCCCTATTTAAATACTAAAACATCCTTCACATTGAAGAATCAATGAAATGATCACTGCGCCCCCTTTATTGAGAGATGCTTTAACACTAATTTTAAATATTTGAACCAACAGTTAGCATCAAACATAAACTGTACAGTCTACGCTCTAGAAGAAAACAAAATAAGAAACTCACTATTAATGTACTGAAGGGTATCATTGGTATTCTTCAAGCCATCTTGCTCAGCTGCAATCTGGGCACCGTCAATCTCAGCATCATGCTGCTCATTTGTATCAGAAGCATTCCTGAAAGAAACATATTGAAAATAACTTCAGGGAAACAACAAAATACCACAGAAGCAGAAGAATCCAACTTATGATTGTCTTGGTAATAGACTCCAGAAGTGGAGGCAACTATATGAGTGCACTAATTTTCCAACATAAAAAACTTTAGCATTAGCTCTAGATAGAACTGATTGTTACTTGTTAACTTTCCAGGAAAAAAAAAAAGAGTTAACTTTCCTTCCATTTACAATGGCAAAATGCTGCAAAAGATGTTTAACACCCACCTGATAAGTGATGAAATATCTGAAACATGTTTACTACCCATCTTATTCACAGATTCCTCAACATGTTTGCTGTGCTTGAACGCAGATTCAGCAGTAGACACACTGAAGTAAAAGATAAAGAGGAAAAGGACATGTCAATAATGCAAAGGCAGGAGAAACGGATTCAGAGTATGAGCGTGGCATAACTTACCATTGCTGTAGGAGTGCCTCCATACGACAATGTTTGGCAGCTGAGTAATCGGCACCATCTTTAGCATCATTCTCTGCTTGCATAGCAAATGCTTGCCATTTTCGTTTTGCATCTGTTGTAATACCCTCCATGGAGGAAACATGTCCATCTAAAAATATTTTGTTTGCGACAGCACTTTCTCTGATATCTACAAGCCTTGCATCCACCTGCCAGAGAAACCATTAGTTGGTCTTCAAATAAGAGTAAGGGAAACAAAGAAAACAAATAGAGAATGAACAAACCAGCTCTTTCTGCCGACGAACGTGGTTGTACACAAGATTTGTCATATCAGCAATAAGCTTCTCTGCATCAGACTTTGATTGCTCCTGCATAGCATATGCATGATTAGTAAGAAATTTCATCAACATACCTCAGGGCAGGAAATAGGAATATGTGTATCATACCTCATAAGCCTTCTGGAAGCAAGCAATGCTCTTCATTTGATCTTCATTAGCTTGAACTGCTTGATTCTGAACCCTCGCAGACTCTTCCGAAAGCTTATCAAGAATTCCATTGGTGTAATCAGAAATGTCCTTTGCTTGCTCAATGCTAACATGGAACCTCTGTTAATCAAAAGGTGACGAACAAAAATAAAACCCGCAAGGAAAGGGAAATTAATATCAAGTGAAGAAAGAAATCTACCTATGCTACGGCTATGCAACCTATCCATGGGAAATGTTGCTAATATTAACAGTAAAGTAAAAAATATTTTGGAACAAAAAAAATTCAATGCAGAATAAATGCATGCCCTGCAATGCTATGCTATGCCCTAAAAGGGAAAAATAGAAAAAAGAAATATTGAAAAAATAAAGAGAGATACGTGATAGTACTGCAATTAGATACACATCACAACATTCATAGACAAGTTGAAAATTAGAGCACAAACCCGCCGCAGTTCCCTTGCAAAATTAGCCATTTCTCCCTGATGAGTTGCAAGAGTACCCTGAAGATCATCAAACATTGAAGCTGCTTTGCTGGCCTCAGACGAAAGGAACTGATCCATAGTTCATAAAGAAAAGGTAAACAATTAAAATAAGCAAAACTCCACAAAAATTAAATAAAACATAACCAAACTCAACATTTAAGCACCTACCTCTTCAATAGAACGTGCATTTGAAGAAGCCAGAGTTGAAATTTCATCTAAGGCAGCATTGGAGCTAGCCTTGTGCAATCGCACAACATTTTGGACTGCCTCCATGTGGGCAACGTGCAGAGCCCTTGAAGCAGTCACCTTTTTCTTCATATCCAAGATTGCCTAAAAGCAATATTAACGAATATGAGGCCAGCCACTGCTACTAATTGAACTCCAACACAAAACAAGAACTACCACACAGCCAAAAAGTAACAGAGGAGGTCAGTTCAAAGGGAGAATCCTGAATACAAAACCATTCAATACCTTATCATGTATATCAGCAAAGGAACAACAGAGTTTCTCAACACTCTGAAGGTGTTCATTTTGCCGAGACACTGAAGAGGCCACGAGGTTGCAAAGAGAACCAATATGTTGTGCTAGTTCTACTTGAAAATTGTTAACCACTACTCTATTATCAGCACTCAGTTTGTCTTCCTTTCCTGTAAAGTAAAACATCATAGGGTCAAATTTCTATTTGCTAATATACACCATACATATGCAATAACTAAACTGAACAACATACCAATTTTTAGGAACAATGAAGCATTATCCTTAAGAGCTTTCTCCAAGTCAGACCTTAGAACACAAGCTTGATGTACTAGAGCATTTTCTATTTTTGACCATTCAAAAATAATGTCAGCACAAAATAAATCTTAATATAAGCCAAAATTCAAGTAAGTATACATTGATTTATACCAGCTTTTTTCTGTTCAAATATGATAAATTCTTTCTCCTTCAGTACATAGTGACACTTCTTCAATTCTTCTTCAGAGTTGGCAAGCAATTTGATGGTTTCATTGAAGTTTTTCTGCACTTTCCACCTATTTAATTAGCATCAATCCATAATATAAAAGGATCAGATAAAACACTTAACACAGTTCACCTCAGTCGTCTCAAGTTTGCCACTCAAATCGAAGCATTGTTGAACTTGGGCAACATATTTATCTTGCAATTCCTCAAATTGCTGTTTGTAACAAACCAAACAAAAGACTACAGCTTATAAGCCACATACGTCAAACAATGACAGTAAGCATCTCATTATTCCGACAAATTAAAAATGCCACCAAAGCAAAAGCAAACCTTCTGATGGTTTTCTAGAAGGACACCCATTTGTTCAATCTGATCAGCCATAGCCTGAACAAATGCCAGATGATGACATGAACAAGAATAAATCAAAAGAAATCATTCAGTATACAGAATAATCAGAGTACTTTATAAAGGGACTTCAGTTATATAGGAAAAAATCATATCAAGAGAATAGACAAACACAGCTGCAGCCTCCGGTAGTAGCAGAACAATATAATATTTAATTAAATCATTCTATATAGGTGTAAAATATGAGTCAAACCGCACACCTTCCTTTCACTTTCCTCTTGGTAATATCGCTCCTTTGGAATATAAACACCATTTTTCTCACGAGCAGCATACACCTCTGAAGAAATGGACAACATCAAAAAAGCAATGTATATTAGTCAATGTAGTTTATACGAGGATATTATGTTGCCCCATATTTTGATTGTTTTAACACTCGTCCAATAAAGAAGTATCTAACCTGCCTTTAGGCGTTCAATTTCACCATAAAGGTCCTTTATAAGAGTTGATTTCATCATCTTTTGGTTAACCTACATAAAGCGATCAATAAGTTACTTGTTAAACCTTCTATCTGTTTCAAAGAACAGTACGATATAACTAGCCCATAACCATACTAAGACGTTAACAAATTGCACAGCAGAGACAAGAAATGACAAGTGGATGTTGGTATGGCAAAGATTGCATAATTGCAATTTATATTCAACTAGACATTCAAAATATAATACACAACAATTACTTTCCTTCAGTGGAATCTATAAACCACTGTACTTTATTAAAAACAGTAAGCAAATGTGAAGATAACATACCAACTTTTAATGCATGAAACTAGGAGGGAATGCAGAGTACTATGTGAAACATAAACAATACATCAGTTTCAAGGAAGATAAACTTTCATCTAAAAAATTTCACTTTAAAACAAACAAATTAGATGCTGTGACTTGCAAGTCACTGCAATTCCTGCATGGTTGGTAGAAGCTAAGGCAGTCATTCATTTTCAAGTCAACTGTAAATTTTAGCATGTTTCTGGATGTTGTTAAGGAAAAACATACAAGAAATCCAATCAAAAGGGAGACGAAGGAAAGAAAATGACTTATTCACTAATGATTTTGTATAACAAACCTCAGGCTTATTTTTTATATTTTTTGCCCTGTGTGCATAATCCAGTGTACTTAAGGTCTCCTCCAGACAATGGACAGCTGGAGAAACTGTGGCTATAACGCAAGTCTTTGTTCTTCCTCCAAGTGAATCACGAAGTAATCGAGTAAGCTTGCTATCCCTAAATTCCAATTAAGCTATATAATTAGAAATCAACATGAAAGGAATACAGGTATCAAGCAACTCTAATAGACTTTTCAAACCTGTACGGAATATGCCCAAGATGCTCCACAAGAGCATTTATAACTCGTCCTAAAGTAAGTAAACTTTTATTAATTTCACCAGCTTCTCTTGCACGACCCTGAAAATATCAACATAAAAAAAAGCATTAATTATTTCAGCTAAAAGCTATATTTTGTTAGAACTTTCAAATTGATTAGCCAATACATAAAAAATACATACATCCCTAGCACCAGAACGAGATATATTTTCTGATCCTGCTAAATCAACCAAATTCAGCTTCCCACACTTTATAAGTTCTTCACCTTCTGGAGTAGCTTCCTTAATATGAATTGTAATAGAAAATAGAGAATGCGATCGACTGAAATACACCACCATGTTTCAATCAACAAAAAGAGAAAAAACCTTAACTTCACTGAAACATAAAATGCAGACAAAAGAAGCATTACCTTGACTGCTTATTCAACAAAGTCTCAGCAGTACGACGCTTAGCGGACCCTCTTTCAAGCAAAGTAAATATCTCACTAGCACTTGTAACAATTTCTTCCTCTAATCCTCTCACAAGAACACCACCTTTCCCATCTTCCATAAGTGGCAACTGCTTCTTCTGTTTCTCCTCCAAAGCAATTTTCGAAATTTCTTCAGGCGCAAGCAAATCAGTAATCTCTTCATTATACAGTTCCAAAAACGTAACTTTCACGCTGTACTCCGCATTCTGACTCTCCAATGTATCAAATATCTGTTTAACAGCTCTTGGTATAACCCCTGCCTCCACTGGCAATTCCCCATTAGGACCCGTCTGCCACATTTTTTTAGCATAAATACGCAAAGGGAATACAATGAAACGGTTTTGAAGCTAAAATTACAGATAATATATCTATATTACCTTTGCTCTTTTGCATTCACCCTCCATAGTGTAAGTTTTTCCAGTACCAGTTTGACCATAAGCAAAAATAGTACAGTTAAAACCTTCTAAAACTTCATTCACAATTGGAACCACTGCTTGATCATATAGATCTTTCTGCTGGGCCGATGGCCCAAATACCTGTTTAAAATTAAGAAACCATTGACAAATTCAATATTTACAGTAGAAAAAATCCAATAATTATATTAATTAATTAAAAATCAATCACAAAAATAAAAGAATAAAGAAAAAAAAAAGAAAACCTTATCGAAAGTGAAGACTCTATCGATATGCTTCCCGGCGATATTCTGAGAAACGGCGACTTCTCTTTGGTACTCATTACACGTCACCACTTGCGGCGCATTGTTCCTTAACTCCTCTTCGCTAAACGGCCTATAAAGTGTTATTTATTTCCCAAAAAAAAAAATCAAAAATCTATGAAATCGAATGAAATCAGAGGATCTAAGAAACCGTAAGCCGAAAGGAGAGTTAAAAAGAAGCGACAACCTGCAACGGAGGAGGACTTGAACGTTGACACCTTTCTCTTTTTCGTGGCGCCCCGACATTTTCAATCGTCGAAGAGGAGAATCGCACGAACCTATTTTCGATTCTTCTTCTTTTTTTCTGCTTGGCTTTGTTGTTGTTATGTTACTGTTAGGTTCGCTTTTTGAATTTGGTCCTTTTTTTCTTTTCTTTTTTTTTTTTTTGGCTTGGGTTTGGTTTGTGGGTGAAATGAAATCTGAAGAGAGAGCGGGCTTTCTAATGAGATTTGAAATTTTTGAAGGAGGCGCTCCAGTGGAGTTGGTGGTGCTAAATCAAACGGGTACTTTTTTTGGAATGTTAATCGGACGGTCTTTTTTTAAAAAACTAATTGGACTGGATTACCCTTATAAATTATAGAAATACCTAATTAAGCCTGATAGGGTACACTGGACTTACCCTAATATAATATTTCATGGGTTCATCGGTTTGCTAAATCTAAAGAATGATATCATTTTTATTGCCACTAGACCTGTCCATTAATCATGTGGTGTGGTCCGGTCTGTTATACTCCATACGAGAATCTGGCTCAACTGAAGCTAAGGCTTAGACAAAATTTCTTTTAAGGTCAAACTTTTCATTTAAAAATATATTTTAAATTATAAAATTTTATTTTAAATATATTAGTAATATTTTTAATATAAACATATTTAAATATATCAAATTCAAGCTCATACTAAAACTTTATATTTAAAAGAGGTAATTAATATGGCATACCTTTAAAAACTTTAATTATACCGAGAATACTTTAATCATCTATAAGCAAATGGGAAATTAAAGAGGTGCAATTTTCTTTCTAGTGTCCATATTTCAATTTGTTGTACTTATATATTTTCCAATTTCGTACATTACTCCTCCTTTAAGTTAATTCCATGCTCTCATTTATAACATTCATTTATTGTTTATAACATCGCTTGTTGAAAGACTTTGAAGGAATTACCGAACAATAACGTCAAATTTTTTGCCCATAATCCGGTCCGGGCTCACACCATGAATTTAAAAATTTTTATTAATATTTCATACTTTTTAATACATTTTTTAATTAAAATGAAATAAAAACAATTTATTTAATAATAAAATATTTTAAGACCGGTCTGAGATCAAGTTGGAAAATTTATTCTCGACCGGCAGTCCAATCCGTTAACAAATCTAATAAATACGGTGAATTAACGCAGCTAGTCATGCCCTAGGTGCAAAATGACAAAGACATATACAATTGTTTGGCCAAAAGAAAAAGACATATACAACAGTTTTTATCATATGATGTCTCCCATGATGTTGTTTCATTTGCAGCACAGGAGATAACATGCAAAATGCATACGTTGCATATATGGTTTTGAAACATTAAATTTCTTAACTAATATTTGAAGATAGTAGAATTAAATACAACATGGGTACAAGGCATGGATGGTACATGAATTTAATTAGATATCGGGAAGTACAGATTGACCATGTGACTCTTTTAATATATACTCTGTTTTTTTTTTTTTTAAATGTTTTAGAATTATATTATTTTATTAACATCTAAAATTTTTATTTTTATATTTTAAAATAATTTTTCGTAAATTTTTTATTTTTTAATCTTAAAATTCATGAAATTTTAAATTTTAATTTTAAATACATTAAAATCTTTTTTTTTTTTAATTTTGCGAATGTTAGTAACATCCAAACAATTTGAAACAAATACAACAGCATTTTAGCTAGAAGCCATTGACTATTAGAAAATAAGGAATTTAGTATCCAGTAGTCTAAAAAATAATCTTATTTATATACAAAGGAATATCACTAATTAAAGGAAAAATCTCATACGACATCTTATTTATAAATATTACTTTAATTACAATATCATACATTTTAATATTATATTTGATTATATAATTATATAATATTATAAAATATTGTAGCTGATATCATTGATAAAAGTAACTAACTTTACTTATTCTGAAATTCAAGCACAATAAATCAAGTTTGGTTGATTAATAAACACATATTAAAAATTTTAGAAATTAATTCCTACCAAAACAATAAGTAAAAGGTGTTGGGGATTAAAAAAAAAAAAAAAGCATTCGCTCTATTTTATTTAATGATGAATAATGCATTTTTATATGAATTTATGATTAATATTTATTTAAATTATTTTTATTTTTAATTGATTTTTATTTATTGTCGTATCCAATTCTAAATTATTAAATATCAACCATATATTTAAATAAAAGTGAATTATTAACGATAAACTTTTCCCTTTAAAAGGTTTTGCATAATAATTATCCTATCCATGACATAAATATAACGAATGTACAAAACATGACTACCTTATATAGGTGAATATATACACACATGTAATTAATGATAGATATTTTAAATAAGTACTTTTTAATTAAGTAGATTTGATAATTTATACATGATACATATTATACATAATTAAAATTTTACTCTTACTTTTTTCTTATCTACTTGTTTCCTTTTTTCTTTTTTTCTTTTTTTCATATCAAAGGTGAATTTTGGAAAGAAAATTCACAATGAACAAAATTTAAAAATCAACTTCAAATTTGTTAAATTTTATGAAATTTTAAAATTAAACGCCACCAGCATTCTTAGTCATCAAAATTAGTGAATAAAAAATACTAGTTTAAATATAAATTAAATTATCATCAAAATTCATATTATTTTATTATAATCAATCAAGTTATCAAACATTTATTTTTATTAAATTAATTTTTTGATTGGGCGAAAATTGATTAATGACTGTAATTCATTTTAGTTCAATTGAGTTAAAATAAGATTTGGAGGGTAAATTGATTAGATGGTAATTTAATTTTAAGTCATAAGGTCATGTTTAGTATATAAAATAATAAATAAAATAATATGATAATCATTTTATATTAAATTTTATTTGTATTCAATTGAAATGGATAGAATTACAATAAAAATTATCATCTTTTTGATATAAAATGATTCAATCATTTTAAAGTGAAGATAATTATTTTTAATTCATGATATTAAACTTATATAAATATATTTTTTATTATATCATTAAAATTTATATCAATAATTTAAATTATATAAATTTTGAAGAAAGATAATTTTGACTTATAAATAAATTATCTTATCTTAATTTTTATAAACATTAAATATAAGATAGTATGATATTATTTAATCTAATATTGTTCATAATATTATTTTATTTTATCTTATTATAATATTATGTACCAAATATAACTTAAATTTTTTTATATGTTTAAGCCAAAAAAATTAGAAATAACTTATTTAAAAAAATAAAGAACTAATATAGTAATAGTATTAGTGAGAGGGAGGAGGGATAGCAACATTAATTTAATTGCTACCTCAACAATACTAGTCTCTATAAAATATTTCCCTACCCCAAAGCTAGCCAAAACTAAAGCACACGCAGCAGCGCAGTTTCCCCCTCTCCACCCGCTACCATTATCATATCATTGCTTTACTACTGCTGCTACCATTATTACATGTCCAGCAACGCTCTCAACTCCCAAATGCTAGACACCAAAGGCCGAGCTGTTGGCGGCACCGAGCACAGTTGGTGTCGTGCCGTGCTCGGTGGCACTGGCATAGCCGTCTTGGCCATCCTTTCTTCCAAAAATCCTGACATTTCACGTCTCCGAAACGCCCTCCATCAGCTACAAAATTCCCATCCAATTCTTAGGTCTCGGCTCCATTACAATCCTAGTGCAAATGATTTCTACTTCGTTACGTCTCCTTCTCCTTTCATTCAAATCAAGTCCTTTAACCATTCTACAACTTCGAGCATCCTTGAAAATTTTTATAACCAAGAAAACCAGAATGTCTCACCCCTGCATCCGATTCTTGAACATGAACTTAACCAAAATGCTTGGAATAATTCTCATCCGAATCACCCTTCATTTAGCACCAAACACGACATATTTTTTGCTAGTATTTACGCTTTGCCTGGTGCAAGGTGGGTGTTGGTGCTCCGCCTACATGCCTCCGCATGTGACAGGACCACGGCCGTCTCGTTGCTGAGAGAGTTGTTGACGTTAATGGGTGCTGTAGAAGAGGAGACAGGGTCGCAACAGGGTCAAAAGGAAATTATGATGAACAAAGGAGAGGTTAGTTTGGCGATTGAAGATCTTATTCCCAAGGGGAAGGTTAAGAAAACTCTTTGGGCACGGGGAGTAGACATGCTAGGCTACTCTGTCAATTCTTTAAGGCTTACAAATTTGAAGTTCAAAGATGCAAAATCTCCCAGATCTACTCAAGTGGTGAGGTTGCTGATCAGCCCTGATGACACTGAGAGGATCTTGGCTGTAAGTATTTGAAGCATGCAAATTTCAGTTCTGAAAGTTTCCAACTTTTGCATTCTTAAAGGCCTTAAATTGAGACTCAAGCGGAATATATATATTTTTTCAGGGTTGCAAGGCAAGAGGGATTAAGCTGTGTGGAGCGTTAGGAGCTGCAGGGCTCATTGCTGCACACAGTTCTAAATGCCGTTCAGATCATCAAAAGAAGAAGTATGGAGTTGTAACCCTCACCGATTGCCGCTCAATTCTTGAACCTCCCCTCTCCAATCACAATTTTGGTAAGCGCCTTATAAAATTTCATTGACAAAACAATCTTGAAAATATCCATTAAACACCATTTGATTCTATTTGAAATGACTTTAATTTGTCAAAATCAAACTTTCATGTGATGTCGGTCGTATTTTTGTAACTTTTGTAATGAGATCTTCATTGCGTACTTCCAAATCTTTTTTGTTTTCTTTTTTATTTCAATCATTAATTTGGTCCTGAAATAAATATTTATGCTGGAGGTTGGCCTTGCTATATTTATGGAGAATTGTCAGGTAACAATTCATAGCTGACCCTACCCAAGTACCATTTTTTTTCCTTAATTTGTTTGATAGAAAACCAATCAGGCTGGTCAATTCATTGAACATGCAGCAGTACCAAGGCAATGCTCTGCAGGCTATCTTCAATGGTTAAACTCTTTTATTAGGTTGGTTAGAGTTGGTAACCATTAAATACTTTGCCGCTTAGATTTAAATCCTGTTGTTAATCTATAAATTCAATATAAATTTTCTTTGAAACATAACCTAACACCGAACCAAAGTTGCATGCCTTAAATTTCATGCCAATTAAGGAAAGCAATTTCCTTGACGAAGTTCTTAAAATTTTGCAGGATTTTACCACTCAGCTATTCTAAACACGCATGTCATTAGAGGAGGAGAGAAGCTTTGGGAACTGGCAAATAAAATGTACACAGCATTTACAAACTATAAGAGCTGCAACAGGCACTTGTCAGACATGGCAGACCTGAATTTCTTGATGTGCAGGGCCATAGAAAACCCTGGCTTGACCTCGTCATCATCCTTGAGAACATCTTTGATGTCAGTGTTTGAGGATACCGTGATTGATGAGTCCAATGACCAGCAAAAACAGGTTGGCCTAGAGGACTACATGGGTTGTGCTTCTGCTCATGGCATCGCCCCGTCCATCGCGATTTTCGACACCATACGCGACGGACGGCTGGATTGCATTTGCGTTTATCCTTCTCCATTGCATTCAAGGGAGCAAATGCAAGAGCTGGTTGATACTATGAAGTGCGTTCTTGTGGATGCAGGGAAAAATGCTGATGAAAATAAAAGCTAGAGGCTCAGGTCTGGTAACCTCGTGGTGCAACCTTCGAGCTCTAGACTATAGGCGTTTAAATGTCGGTGTGGCCCAATCTTTATAGGTTTCTTTAAAGCCCAAGAGCTTTCCAAGGCCCTCTAGAAAATGGACTGCTTGGTTTCTTAATTATGGCTGGGGTTCACCTCATTTACAAGTTTCTTTTTTATTTTAAGTGGTCTGTACTTTTTAAAATTTGTACTTTATCAATAAAATTAAAATTTTAAGACTATGAGAAAATATTTTTTTTAAAGAATATTTTTATTTAAATTATTATAACCCATATGATGTGTGAATAATTTTTTTATTTAATATGAATATATATAAATTAGTTTTTTTTTTAAATTATATTCAAATCTTTAAAACTTATAATATATATAAAATTTATATATATTAACTTGTCATTAAAAAATAATTTTTTTGAAGAACAATAAAAAAAATATTATGTCTTTCTTTTGAATATTTTTGTTTACAGTAATATTTATACACTTATAAAATTATATAAAATAAAAATAAATTATGCCTTTTTTAAAAAATAAAATATATATTATTAAATGATAAATTAAATAATAAAAAAATATTAACACATTTTCACTTTAATAATATTGACTAAATTATTATATAAAATATGAAAAATATTAAAAAATATATGAAAAAATAAAAAATAAATTAAAAAATATTATTTTTCATAGGAATGAAACTGTAATAACAATAAAATATATGTTAAAAAATTTTATAAACAAAAAAAAAAAACAAATTGCAGTAGTAATAAAATATATCTTAGAAAAAAAGTTACTAAAATTTTTTTTTTTTGATATATAACACATTACATTTGTAGTTTAAATTTGTAGAAGAATTTTTTAATAACAATTAAGATTAAATGGATCATTTTTAAATTAATTTTGTAAAATTTAAAATGGATATAATAAGTTATAAAGATAATATTAAATATTTTGTATTTATTTGAAATATAAATTTGATAATTAGAGTTCAAATTGATACAATTATTTTGATAATTTTATTATTTAAATATGTAAGATGATGATTTTTTTTAACTTTCAAAATCTTACATAAAATTACTTGAATTTTTAGTGTCTTACATAAATTTTTTAAAAAGATAATTTTTTAAATCAAGATAAAAAATATTATTAAAAGATTTAGATAAACTTAATCTTTGTAATTTTTAAATATGTTTGAAATATTTTGATAATTAAATAATTTTTTAAATAAGGTTATTTATTAAAAAATAAAATCCTTATTTCATATTTTTAATTTTAGAATATATATCTCTAAATTGATTTAATTTTCAATTATAATTTGAATAATTTCGATAATTGAATATATTTAAAATTATCTAATTTGTAATTAGAAGAAATTATCTTATTTTTTAAAAAACTATCTTTTGTGTCATTTAAGATAATTGTCCACATAAACATCTATGTGGCAAACTTGTTTGTGTGTATTATAAATATATAATATCTATATTAGATGACATCTAATTATAAATATAATATATATTTAATTAATTAATGACATTAAAAAGTATTCAAATATAATAATTTGTAAAACACAATAAAAAAATTTAATATATATTTTATTTTCACAATTGAAAATATATAATTTTTGTTTTCATATTTCAACTCATTTTTATTTTTGTTTTTTAAAAATTTATTTTAATTTTCGATTACCAAACATATTTTTACTTATATTTTTCTTTTTTCAAGCAAATGAAACAAAAAAATGACTTTATCTTTTAAAATCAAACATTATTTAATATTTTATTAACAGATCATATAACTACTGTCATTTACAATGTTCTCACTTACTTATTCAAAAACTTTAGATCATTTACAATTAATAGTAGTTAAATATTTTATATGATTAAATTTATGATTTTTGCATTTTATTTTAATTTAAACGGCTTAACACTATTGTAATGTAATTTGATTTTTGTTTATGTATGTATGCATTAAGATTTAAGATCCACTGAATCTTGAATTATACTTTAGAGAAATTTTTTTTTTTTTTTCGTTCAAAAATTTTCATCAATTCTTAATGTTTGACGATGGTAACGATGTTATACTATTTTTTTCTTCATGCACTTTTCAAGTAAAATCCTAACTCACTCAAGTTTTTAAGGACTTTTTCTTTATTTTCCTCAAAATTGTGGCTTTGTTATGTTTATTTCATTTATAACAACTTCCCAGTTGGCAACTAAAACACAACAATATAATTTATGAAAAAATTGATAGGATATTGAAATTAATGTTTTTTTCATGCATAAAGGTCGAAAATTAAATGTTATCTGATAAAAATATATATGTGCTCAAATTACCGAGCATTCAATTGTTGATGGTATTTTTGGGATAATCTTAATTAAAAAGAAGAAGATGAGGTTGAAATAAACACGACTGAAGTAAGATGAGGGTGCAGTCAAAGAACACTGTTAGGGGATGCCAAAAGTTATTACTCATGGTGTGCTCTCACACTCGAATCAGTAAGATGTCAGAAGTAAGGAAGGAAGGAAGGAAAGAAAGGAATAAAAATGGTGAAATGTTTGAAAGTAGCTTCAATGGAAGGAAGCTCAAAGTGCATAGAAGGGCTCTCTCTTACATATTTGGTATTCCAATCATCTTATGCATAAGATGCGATAAAACAATTGAAGATTGACGAGATATTTACATAAAATTCGAGAATAATTCGTATATGAGTCACATTTAATAATTTTAAATAAATTAAGTATCAAGTAATTAATTTTAAAATATTATTTTAATAAATTATCAGTAAAATTTTAAGTGAATCATTTTTTTACATAAATGACATGATTATAGAAACATGCCTTATTTAAACAATCTCAAAATATGATTATATTGATTAAATCTTGATCAAATCAATCGTTAACCAATTAATTTAGACGTAATATTCGTAAAACCATAACTGACTTATGGGAGCAAACATTCAAATTAAGTTGCAGCAAATTACTAAAAAAAATTTCCGTTCTTTTTATTTTTATTTTTATGAACTCTGCCAGTCTAGAAGATATCAATAGTTTTAATTAGATGATTGACCCATCAAGGCTCGTCCTCGGGCAAAAAAATATGAAAGAGAAAATTTTCAATGTTGATGTGCTTCTTTCACTTACCTGCAATAATTGAATCTGCCTTTGGGACGCAACAAAACGGTTGGGATGGAGTAGTTCGACCTTTTTGTGAATTTTGCTTTTATTTCATAATTTCTTTTGTTTGTACATTCAAGGATAATAGGGTGATTAAAATATTTCTTCGGGCATCAAAGATATAAAAGCATATTTTCCTTTTCCTTTGGGTTGTTAGATCATGGGTTATATATTTTTTTGTCAATTTAATTGCTTATAAAATTTTTTTTTATTTTAATATTCAAAATTTAATTATGTCATATTATTTTATGTTTTCAATTAATATTATTAGTTAATTTGTTAATACGATACGAAAATTTTATAAAACATTGACATATGTTTAAAAATTTATTTAATATTACATTATCAATTGTCATATCAACATAAAAAAAATTTAAAAAAATTTAAAAAAATTTTGAAATATTTTAAAAATATATAATTTTTTTTATTTTTAAAATTTTAAGTTTTAGTGATTTTTTTTTTAATTTTAAGAAAATTTTATTTATGTTAAATGAATTTTTAAAGATTTTTTATTAAAATTATGAGATTTTTAATTTTTGAAAGTTTTCATCAATTTTTATTTTTTAAAATATTTCATATTTTTATTTGTTTTATAATTTTTTTAAAATATTAAAAAAAATTTAAGAATTTTAGTAAAACTTTAAAAAAATTTATTTTAATATTGATATAACAATTGATAATGTAATATTGACCGAACATTTTTATATGTGATAGCATTGCAAAAATTGATGTTTATGATACATTAGTAAATTAATTAATGACATTAATTTTAAATATTAAAGTAGATGATAAAATAAAAATAAAAATAAAAATATTAAATTAAAAATTTTATTTTTTGTAGATAACAAAACTGACAAAAATATATAACACAGGAACCGTTTTTATATTTAACCCTTTTCCTTTTCTCATGGTAAGGAAAGAGAAATGAAATTCCAACTTGGTTTGATCACTCTTGAGTGAGTCCAAAAATTTGCTTAAAAACGTTCATAACGCCCACGACTTTCCATTTCTTCACTCCTCAGCCATTCATTATAGCCTTCATTTTTCCTCTCCCAACCATGTCTGAATCTGACCAAAACGCAAACTCAAAAACCCCCGAGCCCAAGGTTAGACCAGTTGGTGGCACCGAGTATAGCTGGTGCAGAGCCGTGCCGAGTGGGACTGGCATCACAGTCTTGTCCCTCCTTATCTCCAATTCCCCAGATATCCCACTTTTCGAAGCAGCAATTTCCAGGCTCCAAGTTTCCCATCCCATCCTTCGTTCCAGGCTCCACTTTGACGCTTCCAGGAACACTTTTTCTTTCGTTACATATCTTAATCTTCGTGTTAAAATCCAATCGTTTGATCTCCAATCAACTTCCCACATTCTCCAAAGCCTCTCAGGCAATTCCAACATCGATTCACACCAGTTTTTACTCGAACATGAACTCAATAGAAACTCATGGAGCCGCAGTACCGATGATGACCAAGCTGAGCAGGATGTTTTTTTCGTGAGCCTTTACTCTCTCAGCGAGATAAGGTGGGTGGTGGTGTTCCGGCTGCACACGTCAGCTTGTGACCGTGCCGCGGCGGTGGCTCTGTTGAGGGAATTATTGGAGTTAATGGGTGGTGGAAGAGCCAACATAGAGGAGATAGGGAAGGGAAATGAAGAGATAGAAGTCGAATTGAGTTTGGGAATTGAAGATTTGATTCCTAGTGGTAAAGCTAACAAGCCTTTTTGGGCTCGTGGGGTTGACATGCTTGGGTATTCGTTGAACTCTTTCAGGCTGTCGAATCTGAACTTTGTTGATGCTAATTCGGCTAGACGTTCTCAGCTTGTGAGATTGCAGATGGACCCAGAGGAGACTGACAGGCTTGTTACTGTAAGTGGCATTTGTTTTCCTCTCTTTTTCACTTTCATCCCAGTTAATTTTAAGGTAAAATTACATGGATGTCTTGTCGTTTTTTGTGTCTGCCCTCGATTGTCTCCAACTGCAGGTCTTCAACATTGTAAATTCGAGTTTTTTTATGACTATACAGTAACTTGGCATAATTTCTTTTGTCACCATTAAACCACGAAAGTCGAGAAACTTGTCACGGTCCTGCTTTAATTGAAAGGGTGTTTTAAATTTTAACCCATTCAGTTGATTAAAGAATTTGTTTTCGATGTTTATGGAGCAATTTGAATGTAAAACGTTGAACACACCAAATTGATATAGCCAAATACGTCTTATCCAAAGCAAATTGGATACCCTGATTGTATTAAAAAAAAAGGGTCTTCAGAATCACTCGCTTCATGACATTAATTACTTCATTCTAAAGCTTTGCTCTCACAAAGTCTTTGCCACCAGCACCAAGTATAAGAATAAATATCTAGTAGGAACTCTCATTTTCAAGTTCTTTGTGGTCAGGCACAGAAGATTAGCTGCATCTTTCTATGATTTAATTAATATTTTGTACGAGTAGTAGGCCCATTTACCAAGAAAAAACCCATTAAAGTGGAACCAAAAGGTCCAAAAGAGCCGGATCATTATTCAGGAATCAGGATCAATAGATGCTATCACTTTTGTCTTGGTTCTAACTCCCAAATGATGGCCGAAAGCTCATGGTAATGGGAAAGAGTATAGTCCATGTAACTACAAAGAGCTGTGGGGCTAAGGGCTACATTATACATTTCCTGGTTGTGAGCTGTGAAAGTGACAAGGCATCAAATTTTTAAACTATTTAAATAAAGCGTAGACAGTGCTGGACCATTATCTCAACTCTGTGTGTTCACCATCACCATATGGCTATAGCAGTAATTAATATGGGATTTTAGGCCGCTCCAAAATTATGCATGCTTGTGCACTTATCACAGAGAGGCCTTTTTGTTTCACGATTTGGCAGTAGGTATAAATTTTTGGACCAAGGTTTCAGGGATCTTCTATTCGATAGCATGTTTATCTTTTGATGTTTGCATTAAGTTTTATTTGGCTCTGATATATATTTTGATATGCTTGGTAGCTTTTCGGGTTAACTTACTTTACTGCTCGTAATAATTCATCAACAATTCACTGATGTTACCATCATTGTTGATCTTCGGGTACCATAATTATATGCTTTGTGTCTAATGTTATAATACCATTTACAGGGTTGCAAATCAAGAGGCATTAAACTGTGTGGAGCCCTGGCAGCTGCTGGTTTGATTGCAGCTCGGTCCACTAAAGCCTTTCCTGATCAGCAGAGCGAAAAATATGCTGTTGTAACCCTCATGGACTGTCGATCCATTCTTGACCCTGTTCTCAGTAGCAATCATCTTGGTAAGTCCTAGTTCATTGCCATTGTCATCCTAATCCTATCAAAAGGAAAAAAATTGTGATTCTCTTCTGAGCACCAAGTGATATGCAGGAATTGCTTCGGCCTAGATTAAGGCAAAATTGCGTATAATATCATGATGACATTCGATATATTTTATTCAGGATTTTACCATTCTGCTATTTTAAATACGCATGACGTGACTGCCAGTGAAGATATATGGGAGTTAGCGGATAGATGCTACACATCTTTTTCCAACGCCAAGAACAACAAGAAGCATTTCACGGATATGAATGACCTGAACTTCCTCATGTGTAAGGCCATTGAAAACCCTGGATTGACTGCGTCATCATCCTTGAGAACTGCCTTCATATCGGTTTTTGAAGACCCTGTGATTGATGAATCCAACAAACTGCACGAAGAAATTGGCCTGGTGGATTATGTAGGGTGCTCTTCGGTTCACGGTGTCGGTCCTACTCTTGCCATATTTGACACCATACGCGATGGATGTTTGGATTGTGCTTGTGTGTATCCGGCGCCACTGCACTCAAGAGAACAAATGCTGGAACTGATTGATTCTATGAAAAGAATTCTCGCAGATGGTAGTATCAATAACGAGGAAAATGATAGCTAGATCTTTTATTCAGTGAACATCGTGCTCATGAACAATTTATTTACTAATTTGCTCTCATAAATGAGAAATGAATGAGATTTCGAATTTCTATATTTCAGCAAACAAGTTCTTGACATTCTTAGACTAAAAGAACGAAAATGACGAGTGCCCAATTTGGAATCCCAACCAAACTTTATGGTTTCTTAAAAACCAAACCAAATAAATTGAGAAAATAAACAGGTGGTATGAGAAAATTAGGTTTGAGTAGAGATTTCAGAATCAAGTTATTAGCTTCACTTCTATTAGATACATAGTAGTATACAAGTAAACTCTTCAACAGAATGTTCTGCATCTCGGATGCAGATTTCTTGCTTTTGGTTGTTCCTTTAACGAAAGTATTCTCTCCAGAGCCAAAAGAAAAGATCAGGATAGAATGTAATTTGTGTTTTACCCCCAAAAGTTAAATGCAGCAAAAATGCATGGGCCGCTAAACATAAAGTTTGAAATGTGAATTAAAAAAGGTTATAGTGATTTGGTTTGAAGAAAGCTTGAGAAATATCAGAGTCCAAACTGTATTTGAATTGCCAAATTCCTGTCCCTGATTTGGTGTAAATAGAAGAATGAGAGAGGAAGAAGCAGAGAAAGTCGATTCTCTTGTCAACAAAGGGGGTGGAAAGAGAACAAAGCCAATTGTCTTCTAGCATCACATTCTGAAATCTTGCTGCAAATATTTACAAGAAGAAGAAAAACCAGAACTTAAGAATTAATTCACCTCATTTTCTTTTGAACTTGACTCAACCTAATCCACCTAGGAAAGTGATTAACATGACCAAAATCAGCACTGCAGCAGAGCTGGATGTGTATGATACAAGAGAACTAGAAGTGTAATGCATTCATGACCTGAGACTAGGAAGCTACCTTTATTATTTTTTTTCGAAAGAAATTCCTCAACTAGTTTTCCATGACCATACTTTCCATTACAACATCTCACAGCATTCACAAATTCTTTAAATGTGGATACACTGCATGGAACATTACAACTAGCTTATTCCTTTGCTCAAAACCATATTCATTGTATGACTTCTCCAGCAACATCTTGAAGGGTGAATGAGACAGGAAGCTGGTTCGGACTACAAATCTTTCTTCCTCCTCTCCTACATAAATAGCAAATAACCCAGATGGGGTTGAGGCTGTAGGAGACATTTGCTGAAATTCCCATAGCAAACATTCATATTGTGATTGCTTTCGATCACCTCCACCCATGACCTTCACCTTCTTGGCTAGATTCTTCAAAGAACATAGTGGCTGTAGGAGAGTTTGTATGTGGCTAGAGAGGGAATGTCTCAGAATTTGTCATATTTTGACTTCCACATAATTGGGAATCCGTGAACATGGTTTCTAACTTATAAAAAATATCTGACATTTTACTTTTGACTCATCAATAGTTAAACAGGAACTAAGAATCTAACTTCTGACTTTAAAAAATGTTTGAGATCAATGATGAGGTGCACCCCATTTTGAATTTTGATTGTTAGGACATTTATGCGCCACATTTATCAGTAAAACACTGTTGAATGGCTAAGAATCTCGAAAAAAGAGTTTGATTTTCTATCTTAAGGAATGGTAAAAGGGCTAAAAAGCACAAAATCCATCAATATTGATGGAATAAATAACCCTTTAAAGAGTGTTTAACTAATCAACTGCTAAAGAATCGTTTTTGCATTTGTATCAAATACCAACTACTAATCATTTAAATGGTTCTTTGATTATCCACAAAACAACCGCAAATCTTCAAGGAAACAAATTAATGAACCACTTCTGCCTTATTCACTTTCCTTTTTAAAAGGTGGGAATCTCAATCCAGTTTCTGTAAAATTGAGTGATGCAATATAATCCATTCCATGATTGAATCAAACACTAAAGTTTAATGAGGGAATTAGAGATGTTCATAATCTTCAATAATGAACTCTTAACATTTACGTTTGTCTTGTTGAAATGTTAGTTGAGAAGTGTAAAGAAAACAACACAGGCAAACCAAAAGAATTATGTAATATAGAAAAACAAGAATAAAAATTTTAGCAGACAAATTTTCTATATTTTGAAATGGAGAAAAGTTGGTGGAAGGCCTTAAGTTTGGTGGGTTTCATGAAGTGGATTAAGCTAATTAATCAAATCAAACATAGTCAAGCACACCTACTGCTTCCGTTTCTAGCTAGACTCGATATCTTCTAACCCCCAAAGTGAGTGAGGAGCAATGAGCAAATATATAATCCACCTATTAGAATAAAGGTGAGAGACAAGAAGGATTGGAATGACAAAAAAAAGAAGAAAATTGGAAGGCGTTGGGGGTGGGCAATTGGCAATTGGCATGGCTCCAGGCATCTAGAGAAAGGCAAGGTTTTAGGGCTTGTGCACCGGGGAAAGAAAGAATAATGGGCGAGGTCAACACTCAGTAGAAAATCATTTACAAGACAAACCGATCGAGTTGACTAGAGTAAAGGCAGCAAAGCCATAACGTAAAGGGTAAAATGTTATTCTTCATGGCCCATAATCCAGCTGTGCAGGAACGGTAAGACCACATCCACGAAAAAGATGAAAGCACAACCCATCCAATCCATTCATCGTTTTCAATATGGTTTCTATCTATTCTCCATACATATAAAAGTTTTTGTTTATTATTACAACGTACGCTAACAGCAAAGCTATATATGTTCATCAGTTCATGTTTCTTGAGCTCGATCGTCTCATATTCCTGAATTCATATTTTTATCGTGTAACTTGGTTTTGAATGTGTCCTGCCATCTGCTGACGACATTGAGGAAAGTGTTTCTAGTGGCAGAGCTTGAACAAGTGATATTATTCACTCACCGTTTGAACCACACTCAAAACGGTGGAGAATGCGTCTCGCAGAGAAAACAAATGTACCGTGTCTGTCACTGTATATATTCCTTGAAATATAAATGACTACTATAAATAGAATATATTCGGAAGTTTCTAAAGAGATGTCGATCCATGTCTGATTTTTCTTCATTACTTTTCTATGTATTACTTGTTTAAAAGAGAGAATACTCGAGTATATTACATTCATGAAATAAACAATGGACCCAAAAAAAGTGTACTTTTGATCATAAGAATTTCAAAAAAAAAATCCCGAAAAAAACTTTTTCTACCTAAAACAGTTTGAAAAATTATCTCTGAATTTAATCGCATCCAAGGGTGCTTGGTCTAGTGGTATGATTCTCGCTTCGGGTGCGAGAGGTCGCGAGTTCGATTCTCGCAGCACCCCGTAATTTTATTTTTCATCCGCCGACCTCATGAAGCCGCTGTCGTTTAAGCCCAGACCCTCTAAAATTTCTAGAGAACTTGATTTTTAGTCGAGTGTCAAAACTTTGCTTCCTCCCTAAAACTCTAGTCCCCTATCTATCTTGCTCCACAATCGGCAGTGGACTGAATTTCTGTCACAATTAGCAGATCCGGCCAGCCTCCAGATCTCAAAAAGTAAGCTCTTTTTCACACTCTCGTTTCAATTCTTATTCTTTTACTTCAATTCTTCAATTTCTAATTTCTTTTTATTGGAGCTGTCGTTTATAACAGGTACATGGACAAGAAACTCCAGAGTAAGCTTCTTTTTTTTTTTTCCTGCTTTGCTCTTACTTATTTCAATTCTATACGACTATTTGTTATTGCTTCTTTCTAGTACTTGCTCGCTTAAGCCGTAATTTGGTTGGTTAAGTTTTTCGTGCGTGATGATTGATGCGTCTTTAAACTGAGTTAGCTCAGTTGAGTGTTTGGGTAGTTGTAGCTGAAAGGGTTCTAAATGTAGGTGTAAAAGTTCATTTGTAATAGTATTGCAACTAAATTGTGATTTAGATCTGGGTTTTAGGGTCTTTGCATTTTTTTCTCACCTGTGAGCGTGTTTTTAGGATTTGAGTTGATACTCGAGACTGTCCTGCTCCATGGAATTTCATATTTTTGGTCCATTAGACGGTCTATTTCCGGGTTATGATAGTTGAAGACTGTGTCTTATGCTAATAACTCCTTGCCTTAGTGTGTCAGGAATTTGTCGCTTGATGCCTGTGTCGGTGCTGTTAATTGGTATTGTAAGTTGCACTTGCTAGGCTGACATATATAAAATAAAAAATATAAAGGGACATAGCCTTGTATTATGTAAGCATAAATTAAAAACTACCTTTTGTGGCTCATGGGCTTGCATATTGTTAATTTACATACACTGTAGATTTGTAATATGCATCAATGGAACCAATTTAATTGTGTGAATCTATTGGTATGTAATACTGTAGTCAAGCTGAATGCAAATCGGATGGTTGTTGGTACACTTCGTGGGTTTGATCAGTTTATGAATATGGTGGTTGACAACATTGTGGAGGTGAATGGCAATGAGAAAATTGACATAGGCATGCAGGTCAGTCTCCTAATATTTTTTCTTTTTAAGTACCTTGCTCTATGCTTAAATTGTCAATCCGGTATATCCATTCATTGTTAGCCTCATTGTAATTGATATTAATCCACTGCAGGTGATCAGAGGGAATAGTGTTGTTACCGTTGAAGCACTTGAAACTGTAGGCAAAATGCAGTGACTCTGGTTTTTCTATTGGAAATTTGGAAATCGCTTGATGTATCTCTCTTACTCTCTGTTGTTTGGATAGCCTCAGTGCTAGCCTGCTAGTTTGGGGTGGGGTATGTTATGTAATTGAGAATTTGTAGGAAGTTAGATGGATCTCTGTGAATTTTGCTCTCTCATTTTCTTCTCTTTGCCTGATGGATTGCCCTTTGTGCAATCCAGATGGGTTTAATTGAATGTAGAGAAGGGTAGCAATGATACTTATTTAAATGCTCAGGCCTGGATTGGGACTTGTTCTTTTCTATTTGTTAAAGCTTGTTTCTGGTCCTTGATACCCTTTAATGTATTCACTCACTTTTGCACCTGGAGCTTGGCATTAGATGAATTTCTATCCAATGTTGATAACACCTTTATTTTTTCAGGAAAAAAATGCTTTTTTTTTTTTTGAAAGAGGTATCTGAACTCTGCAAGCTTACCCCCATGTAGCTTAGTGAAAAAGGAACCATGTTGTAAGCCTCAGAAAATTTCCTTTTCACTATTGAGATATGGAGTAACCAGAAAACTTGAGCAGTACATATCATTTGCTTCAGATATAAAACTGGACTAGTCAGAGATGCTGTTGTCGTTCCTTCGAGGGAAGCCACTCAGTTGGATTAATTCCTATAATATGCATTTTTAGCTCATGATTTGGTTTGTAATCTGATGAGGCTTTCTCCTATTTTCAAAGATTTCTTTGATAAAAAGGAAATAAAAGGGTACCTCTAAAAGTTGCTCTAGATTCGTTTGGAGCCGTTGGATTTTGGCAAATGTAATTTGCATCGAGAGTCGAGCAAAACAAATTGGCTTGTATAGAATTTGAGATTTAATTTAATCAATTCATCAAATTTTATATAAATTTTGAGATTTAATAAAATTAATTTAGAGTTTAGGGTGTCATCAATTTTTAGGTACGAAATATACAGATGAAAAATAATGTTAAATTTGACAATTAATGTTATCGTGTTATATAAATATTATATTTATGATGAATTTTATATAAAAATTATATATTATAGTTCATATTTATATAAAAATATAAAATATAATTTTTTTATTTTATTAAATTTATTTATAATTTTTATTAAAATTTTAAATTACATTATTTTCATATTTTTTATTTATATTATTTTCATGTCATGTTAAATGTAGATGATACCCACGAGTTGGATTTAAATTTGAAACAGTGGACCTTAATCTCCCAAGGTGTTAAAAGGGAAAAAATACCGTGGAGAGTTACAACGGTCAGCTTCGCTTAAAGTTTCTTTTGCATGGAGCTCAACAACTAGTGGTCGTAGACAACAGCTCCTTCCCACTTTCACTTTTCTTTTTCCTTTTGCTCTCGAGGCTGTTCCTGGAGTCCTTGAAAAAGCACCAAGGATGCCGCAAGCAAGGACCCGTTGCTGCTGAGTCCAACTGCCTTCTCAAAGGGGACTGTTTTGAAGTATCAAGTATTGATTGCTTCATCACAATGAAATTCAATGATTTGGGTATTAATAACATTTCTCTGCTTTGAAGGGTAGATGGATATAAAAGGTTTTAATGCATGATCTTATCCAACTTCACCCAACAGGCAACAGCTCCTAAATGGAACCCATTTTTTTATGACCCTTTGTTGTGTGGAAATATTTGGCGGCAATTTTTAAGATTAATGATATGATGGTTGACAGCCTAATTTACTTGGGCAACACTTTTCCTTGTTTTGTTCGTTATCGTTCTATTCTTCATATTCTTAATGAGGACTTTGTTGACTAATGCTTTATCAAGAATTTTTTGGTGAGACTATGGAGATCATAATTAATCAAACATAGAGTGATTGTTGTCTAATCCAGGATGCAGGATGCAGGCTGCTAATTTCTTTATATTTTGTTGTATCTTCGTGGTTATGTAATTAACACTTTCATTAATTGTGCGATATAACACATGATCAATACTTACACATAACTTCTTATATATAATTTTATACATGTTTTTAATATAGATAATTATTTATATTAACAGTAACATCATTACTCATGAAATATTAAAAGGGAACGATGAGAATAAAAAATTATGCAAATTACACTACTTTCTACTGCTCTATTTTCTTCTTCCATTTGCATTTTTTTCTTTTCTCAAATATTTCACTGATTTGAGTGTCAAATGTATTTCAAAATCTTAATTTTGATATCTCTCAAACGTTTTTCTCCTTGATAAATCTAACAAGTTCGATCTCAAGCAAATCTATCTCCCACCAGACCAAAAATAATTTAACATATTTGCTATGTTTTTTCCAATTTAATTAAAGTATGTGGAGGTTGGGGACACTCTATGCATCATTCTGAAGCAGTGCCTTAAAAATGTTAAAAATGAAGTTTTAATTACCCCGAAAAAATGCTGTCACCCCAAAGAAGAAAATAGGGGTGGTAACCACCCCTTTCAGTTAATTAAGCATAAATTAATTAACCATCATTAACAGCAATGTTAGCAAATGAGCAAATCCTGACGATGATTAATCAATCAAGTTGAACTTTAAAATCAATTTCGTTTCTAACACCAGCAGACTAGTTTCATAATTACTGGGACAAAATGTCTTCCTTCGATGATAAACCCAGAAAGCACGAGGGGACAATATTTGTTGAGTTTTGAGCTGGGGGTTACCTCAAGGCTGAAGCCTCAAGGCATGGACATTTACTAGGAAACCGGTGGGACCCTGATGCTGACACGATGGAGTTAAACTAGGACTCTGACTAGGGTGTCTTGAACCTGTCAGAAGTCAAAACCAGTTGGATTTATGTATGACAACTTTTCTTTTATGTTGGGATTATCTGCCATTTTTTCTTAAAAAGTTAGCAAATCCTTTTATATATTCAAATTCCCAAATCTTGTAAAACGTAAATTTCTAAGTCCATCAAATTAAAGGGTTCAAAACTATGTAATTGAATGGTTCCAAACTAGTGAAAGAATTCCTTCGATATATGCTTAGATGGCAACATTTCATTGGCTGTGGAACAAAAAAAAGGGCTATAATTCACTGTAGAGAAGCAGGGTCCCCATTTGCTTATAGAATGGGCTTCGGGACTTACGTAGCTGGTACCCTCTTTCTCTTTATCTTTCTTGTCCAATCCTCTTCATCTCCGCACCCACCACCACTTCTCTCTCATCCCCTAAATTTTCAATCTTTACACTTTGCTTCTTCAATGCTCAAGCCACAGCCCTCAGCCAGCCAAGAAAATTAAATAAAAACAAAAGAAAACCCAGAAAAGTTATGATAGTTGCTTCCTACCTTCCAAAATCTTTCCTTCAATCCAACTCTACATAGATACCAAGTCTTGACATCCCATTATTGCATTAAGTCCTTTCCAAAGAAGCCAAATTTTCCATAAAAAAGTTGTTTCTTGGCTCTAAGTTCTTGACCCCAATAAAGGACGAACACAATGACTAAAGTACTCCAATCATCCCCATCTCACTTCTCTTCACCTTCAAGCTCTCCACATGCCCTTATTAACTCTAGTATAAGCTCTGTGGAAAGTATAATAGCCCACGAAAGTGACCAAGAAGAAGAGAGTGGGCAAGGGGAAGAGAGGAAAGAAAAGGACAGGGAAGGGGATCAGCTGTCTTTGTTAGCACTTTTGGTGGCTGCTTTTAGGAAGTCTTTGATTGGGTGTAGCATTTGTGAAAGTAAAGAGCTTTGTTCAATGGAAATTGGGTTGCCTACCAATGTTAGACACGTTGCTCATGTGACTTTTGATAGATTCCATGGATTTCTTGGTTTGCCGGTTGAATTTGAGCCTGAGGTCCCCAGGAGAGCCCCAAGTGCCAGGTAAGTTTATCAATGAAGATTCTTTTTTTCTCCTTGGAAATTATCATTAAAGTTCATCTGGGTTTGACACAATTTGCATCTTTCTTGATTTTTTTGTTCTTGATTATCAATAAAAAGGTAGTCTGTACAGAATTTTTTTCTGGGGTTTGGTTATATTGGTTACTGTGGATATTTTCTTGATATATCCTTGAAGATTCTTTTATATAATTCCACACAGTAATTAACGACCGTTGGGTTTTACCAAGTAAATTCTTAATGAACTAGATAGATTCTTCAGTTTGTCAATGCAAATTTCTTCCACGAAAGTTCAAGTCTTTCTCTGCATTGTATGCCTTTTTGCAACATTACTGAAATTATATCAATTTTATGCTTGTTTAATTGTTTGGTCTGCAGTGTTCAGTTTGAAAATCATGCACAATTTTATAGTTGATACCGTGTATTTAGTGAATCTATGGAGATAGAAATGATGATACCTTTCTTTGTGATCAGAGTTGTCAAAAGTCTTTATTTCATTCACTAAGATACCTTTATTGTGCAGTGCAAATGTATTTGGAGTTTCGACAGAATCTATGCAACTTTCATTTGACTCTAGAGGGAATAGTGTGCCAACAATACTACTCCTGATGCAAAGGCATTTGTATGTGCAAGGAGGTCTCCGGGTATGTGACTATCCTTCTCTTCTCTTCTATTGCTATAAAGTTGCTTGTAGTATCAAATTTTAATAACTAAATTCTTATATTTATTTCTTTAGGCAGAAGGAATTTTCAGAATTAATGCAGAGAACAGTCAGGAGGAGTATGTCAGAGAACAACTAAATAGGGGAGTTATACCAGATGGGATAGATGTACATTGCTTGGCAGGTCTTATAAAGGTATTTTCTCTGCTCTTTAAAAGCTGCTGGTCTTATTTGGGTATCATGAACATGTTTCTCATATGCATCTCTACTTGTTTTTTTATGAGTATAATCTTTTTATTAGTGACTAAACCATTGAGGAGGAATCAAACTATTTCATGGGCTGAGAATGCTGTAAGATACCTGCAAATAATGTTAACATCCCATATTGAACTGTTTTGTGATTGGTTGATGTGTTTATAATTCTGCAGGCTTGGTTTAGAGAACTTCCTAGTGGTGTCTTGGACTCTCTTCCTCCTGAACAGGTAATTCAATCCCAGTCAGAAGAAGAGTGTGCTCGGCTTGTAATGCTCCTTCCTCCAACGGAAGCTGCTCTACTGGATTGGGCAATAAATTTAATGGCCGATGTTGTGCAACTGGAACATTTGAACAAGATGAATGCACGCAATGTTGCCATGGTGTTTGCTCCAAACATGACTCAAGTGAGTAAATATCTTTCAGTAGTTTTTAATGCATATATCAAAGCTCTTGCAGATTTATTGGTTACTGATATTTGAGCCAGCTTGATGTAGTTGATAAACCTTTGTTGGATTGTTCTACAAAATTTTCTCCATATTCCTTGGCTTAAAGGTGCTAAGTATTTTAAGCATATCGTTTGATACTGGTTGTCACATGGATGCATCACCTATACCCTTGCACACAAACTCGCAGCGTTTTTATATTTTCAAAAGACGAGGAAAATCAGAATTTATTAGAAAAGCACACTCATTTTCTGTTCCAACATATGATCTACCTTCAAGACAAAGAGTTCATTCTACTTCAGAAAGTCCTTTCTGGGGCACCTTGAAGCATACCAAAGGTCTTCCTCCATATAAACTGGACTGTATATTTTTCTGATAGTAATTTTTTTCTATCAAAGTTGTAATTTGATTATAGTATTTAGGGTTGTGTGTGGCTATAGCTGATATCATCTAGGTTTGCTCTTGCAATCTGGCCCATTCATAGTTTAATGACCTCCTCTTCTGCTGTTTATTGCAGATGTCAGATCCTTTAACTGCATTGATGTATGCAGTCCAGATAATGAATTTTCTGAAGACACTTATTATTAGAACACTTAGAGAAAGAGAAGATTCTATGGTAGACTCTGCTCCTGTTTCTCGCTTAGAGCCTTCTGATAAGAATGGACAGCAAAGCTCTTCACAACTACACAAAGATGTCAATGAGGAGGTTAAAAACCAAAGTGAAGGAGAACAAGTTTTTATTGCTCAAGAACCTGCAATGGAGAGCCCCACTCACTCTGCTGAAGAGAATTTGACAATTGAAAGTAGCTCTCAAAGTTTCTTAACTTCAATCGAGAATATTTGTGCTGGAAGTCGATCTCTAGCTGATAACTGTCCTTGCACTGTGGTTTCTCAAGTGAACTCTTTAGCCAATGAACTCAAAGAAGGTGGTCTCCGAAGTACATCTGGAAAGAGCAGAACTGGTCAATCAAACAGTTCAAGTGTAAAGAAGGGATCGAAGAAGGCAAATGACTGGTCAATGGATCTTGCAGCAGGACCTGTAGAGAAGAGCAAGGGAGCAAGGATTGTCGGCCGGATAAATTCAAGAGAAGAGCTGTTTGAAGCTTGGAGGTGAATGGCCTTGAATGCTAGGTTGTAGTCAGAAGGGTTCAGGATGGGAGGGAAATGCCAACTGGTAAAAGTTGATATGTTGTGTTTCCGTTTCTTTTTCTGTTGGAAATAGTGTATGAGTTCATGTGTGTTATGTGATTTTGGGTGGAAATTCTTTAATCTTTCAGTGCTTGATAGTGACATTTCCTCGCTTATTCTAACATTTTCTAGTGTTCACGGTACTTTATTGTTAAAGCTTCTAATCAATCAAGTTCCTTGTGTTGCTGACCCGAACATTGACTTTTGCTTTTCTTATGCCTGTCTGTCTAATTGTAGTTTTGCACTTAATGATTTAGAAAAAGAAAATAAAAAAGAACCCTGCAATTCGAAAACAGTGAATATTCCCTGCTTCGTAGTTAAAGATTTGACCCTTTTTGATTCAATGAATGATTTACTCTGCATTGCCAAATGCAACGATAAATCGTTTATTTTTCAAAGACTCGATTCAATGATCTTGCTTTGAAAATTTGTTAATACATGAAAGTTTCTTCCCAATAAGACTTTAAGAGCCTATCCAGTAAAATAAAGAAAGTTGGGCCCATAACAGGAGAGCGAAGCTGGTCCAACCCACCTGCACTTCATTAACATTAAAGCCGTTCTTATTTCATAACAAAAACCCAAACGCCAGCTGTCCTAAATATGAGAGTATTTCAAAGATTTAATTCTCAAAGTTGTTCGTTCTGATTACATATTCTCGTTTCATGGTTCCCTTTCGTTGTTTTCAAGCTTAAAAAAAAAAAAAGCTTTGAAAGTCTTTTTAATTTCCATGCAAAGCCAAATTGGAGATGCATATACGACACTTTCACAGAAAATTTTCTGCTGCTTTGCCCCCTCTGGTTCCCCTGCAACTTCCTTCTCTAATGTAATGATTTCTTTCCTTGTTTTTGCCAATTTGTTGGTTTTCATTTAGAAGTTATGTTATATATGCACTCAATTAGTATGGGTACCTTGCAAATTTGTTTCTTTTTTTTTTTTTTTTTGGTGATGTTCCATGGGTTCTATTTGGTGTTCCAAGCTCTAAGATTTGTGCTAAAAGTATGAACTTTTTTTGTTCATTCATTCTTATTCTGTTTTTTTGTTTTTGGTGTTTTAAGGGAAACCCATCTTTGGTACATAATGCCCGATGAGGTGAAGAGTGTAGCTCTTCTAAATCAGTATTCTGAACTCTTATCACCATGTGAAAGGGAGAGTGTTAACCGCATGGGTGGAGACCAGCTGAAGAAAAGAGCTCTGCTTGCTCAAGCTTTGGTTCGCACCATCGTTGCCAGATGTAGGTTCCCTTTTTGTTGTGCTTATTATTCTCTACATATTATTTCTTTATCTTAGGCTGTGTTCTAAAGTGATAAAAAACTGTCAGCATATCTGAAATCTGATATTCTTATTTATCTTATGTATACATTGCATAGTCTGTCAAGGTTTGTTGAGGCTCTAGGAATTGTACAAAAGGGTTGGTATCAGTGTGCTTCTTGTTTTGTGAGAATTAGATCAAATTGTCAATTTAAATATAATTAAAATTGCTCGATTCATGTTCAATGTATCACTGGTGTATAGATGCACCATCTTATTGAGGGTGAAAATAACTGCTATAATCCTAATATGTGATCTGATTTTCTCTTTCCTATATGAAGGTTCAAGCTATTACTTAGAATTGTGATTGAGACTCATGATTTCAAACAAAAGGAATAGTCTTGCCGTTTTTTTCTTATTATATTTTTGCATCATGTCTACTTTGCATAAGAGGTTTACCACTAATTGCCAGCTAGCAATGTGAAATTTTCTATCTGCAAAGAATGTTTTCTGCGTGTGTATGTTAGGACTAGATTTTATATAGTTATAAAGCTTGCTTTGCATAGACTACTTACATAGTTTTTGTATTGCTAGAACCGACAAATTGTCAAATGAATCCAAGATCTTCGAAATTTAGGAAGAACATCTGTGGGAAGCCTGAGGTTAGTTCTATCTTGGATTAATAAAGGATTTGCTATCCTTTTTGTTTAAGGAGTCTGCTTTCTTATCATTCAAATTCATATTTTTGATATCATTCTATGTTCTTGCATATTATAATTGTTTGTTTGTTCTGTATATAAATAGGTTGAATGGCAAAATGAGGACAACTTCAGCCCACCACCCTTGCATTTCAATATCTCACACACATCTTCTATGATTGCTTGTGGTGTGACAGTAAATGTGCCAGTAAGTCCTATTATCATCCAGTTGTTCTTGTGAGATGATTCATATATCTGCTACAAAAATAAGTTTGTTGGGTTTGTCTTTGTTAAAGTTTTGTTACTACATATGCTCCAACTTGGTGTAATTCGCTTTCAGTAATTGTAGATTGGCATTGATGTTGAAGAGCAGCAAAGAAGGATAAAGAGCAATATTGTAGCCTTTGCTCAACGCTATTTTTCTCCTTGTGAAGTGAAACATTTAACTGCTATATCAGACCCTGAAGTTCAGCGTCAGGAGTTTATCAAATTATTGACTCTCAAAGTAAGCAAGATATTAATACTAAATCTGTCCCAAAGCATGACAAATCATAGTTGAACTGTAATGCGTTCACATTTTTCTCGAGTGATCTACAATCTGGTCTCATTTCCAGAAGGTATATGCAAAAGCATTGGGAAAAGGCTTTTCAGCTGTGCCTTTCAAGACCTTTACTATTCGATTTAGGGCTACAGCTATAACGAGCTTTCATCCTCCTGGAAATTCAGTTTCTGAGGTTTGTACCTGAAATATTTTGGTGTATTATGGAATATAAATAGCTCTTGGTTATTGCTGGGGTATGTAAAAATGAAAAAAAGAAAAAGTACCACTGAAAGCTTGATTTGGGCCTCTGGAAATGAATGCTGCATGTTTTTATGTTGGTTATGATCTGACGTATACCACTGAATTGTATCAAAAGTTTTTGATTGAACACTAGTCACATCGATAGCCATCTGAGGTAATTGTTGAATCATCTGATGACCCCATGAACCTCACTAACGACTGGCAATTTGCGCTCCTGGAAGTGGCCGGTTCTCATTATGCCTCCATTTGAATAGGAAAGGATGAAACTGTTGGATGTTGGATTCTGATACTTAATTGGTTTAAGATACTTTTAGAATACATGGTTGCTAAAGTGATAACATTTTTGTTCCTAGGTGAAGCACGAACGCCGACGAAGCTGACTGTGTGGAAAACCATTCCATTTGTTGAAGATTTTTGTGTCTCTGGAACTGGTGAAGTTCTAGCCCTAGGTGGCATAATTGAGCAATAGCAGCCATGCACTGCTAATTATTTTTGGTCAATTACTGATATATGAGATGCAATTAGCAAATCTTGCAATATGTAATGGCAGAGGCATGAAATACAATTCATTTTCACCCTTGCCACTCTATTTGCTCTTTGTAAATTGTATTAAAATGTATTATCTGTATCCCCTTGTTTATGCAATTAGGCTATGTTTTTTTTTTCTTCCATAAATCGGTTTTCAAAAAATATTTTTAAAAAAATATTTTTATTTTTTGAAAATGTAAAATTTTTTTATTGTTTAAATGAGTCAATAAAAATATTATTTATTAATAATTTTTGCAATAATTTTTTTTTTTGAATATTCTGTTATTGGAGAGGGAAATGTGGCCAAATGGTGCCATTTTTTAAAACTTAAATAAACAAAATTAACGAGTGGTAATTAGTTTGAAGAGTTGAAGAAAACCTTACATATAAAAAAATTATTCTTAGACAAAAAAATCTTGAATTATAAAATTAAAAAATGACAAATTATTTCAACCATAGTAAATTTCTATTTTACCCTGGAATGAGTAGGATAAAACGGCAAACCAAACTTGTAGTTTAAATGGGTATGCGCAATACGCTCACATTGCCTTTCCCTATATATATATATATATATATATATATCAATCCCTAATAATTTCATTTTACAGCCATCAAAGCCCGCGCATTCTTTTTCAGCCTTTTGTTTTTCTCAAACCCTAAACGCTAAAACAAAACAAAATTTTTTTTCTCTTGTCGCTCAATCAGGTAATTCTTCACTTCCTAGACTAGATTCTGTTTGTTTTCTGAGAAAATCAATGGAAACTCTTACAAATTTTCCTTTATCTTTAATATTTCTCAGCAATAAACTGTTCAAAATCAATCCTCAGTAAACTCACTACTAGTTTGATACGTTGCGTTCCACATCATAACCTTTCTTTTCTTTTCCTTTTTTTGTTATGTTGGTATTATATAATTTTCACCATGAAGAACAAAAAGAATTGTCATTGATTCGCTTGATTATGTGAAATGAATAGATCCACATCTACTGAAATAACGGACTGTTGATAAATCCTTAAATTATTTACATGATTTTTATTTCCTGGAAATAGCTGTATGAAAAGTCAAATTGGATGAGCATCCTTAGGTTATGAGAAATTAGTTTCCCTGCTTGATTACTTGTGCCTTAAATAAACTTTTTGGGCATTTCCGTATGTTACTTGTCTTAGATTTGCAAATGGTGATGTGATAGCTAGGTAGTTAGTCTATTATGCTTGGGTTTTTCCTAGCAGGTTTGGTGCAATTAGTGATAGCTTTGTGGTCATAGCTCGATTAGAAATCTATGTGTTTAGATTTTGGTTTGGATAAAAGTTGCTTTTCTATGTGTTTAGATTTGGATTTTTGCTAAAAATTTTTGGCACAATTATGATTGGGAATTACTTGTGGTATTTGTAAAATGAATTTCTTTTGGATGTTTGCCTATTTGTTCTGCAAGATATGGATACTTCAAGCCCAGCAGCTTTTGTTAATGGAGGACTGCTACGCATGCATGTGGGTCGTAAGGTGCGAGCAGTGATTCAGGTTACACGTTCTGACGTTGGATCTGTGATGGGAAAGTCTACAGATAACCGCCAACTTGTTGTGAAAGGCACTCCACCTGTTCCTCTTACAAGTTATGTTGAGGTTATTGGTGTTGCTGAGAATGATAATTCCATCCAAGCTGAGATATGGACCAACTTTGGTGACACATTTGGTATGCCTTTCTACTCCATTTGAAATTTAGCAGATCTTTTTGAACCATGCAAATGTGACCACTTTTACATAGAGGACTGCATTTAAGTTTCAAACAAAATGGTTTGCGTGTTAATTTGGACATGGAATTCTTGTTTGGTTTTAGGACAAGCACTTCTACATGTTCCAATAGTTAGTTTATTGGGATGAATGAATCAGAATAGTAATTGATAATGGTCAAGTGAAGCAATATTATATGCTGCCTCGGGTCTGTGTGAAATAGTAAAGTTTTGACTTATTTATAATTGTTTGACTATGGAAATGTTCTTGTTACCTGCAACACTGAGCTAGCACTCAGTCTTTGAAGCCTTACGTTTTAATCTTCAATTTATTTTTGTTCTTTTGTCTCTGAAAAGTCTTTTCTTTCCTTTTTCAATAATGGCAGATGCATCCAGCTATGATCAGCTCTGTCAACTTGCAAATGGAGAGTTCAAACACCTATTCCTTTGATGCGTTTTCAGATTTTCTTGGCAAAAACTTTGAGCTAAACAATGTACTTTGCATTATTCTATGTCCATATAAATAGGTGGAATTGTGTGAAAGAAATTGCTAACGAAATACTGTTGTAGGTGTTGATAATCTCCATAGAAGTCTCCCTACATTGTTTGTCTTCTGGGTAGTCGTTTTTGTCGTTATATGCTCAAATTCATTATGAAAATGTCCTGTCATTCTATAACCTTTATGATACAATTCCTAGCTGCCTTGAACATATGGTCATTACAAATTTGCAAGTGGTTCAAGTTTGGTTGTCGTTTTTGTTATTTCCTGTTACTTCTTAGTTGTTAATGAAAAACTCCCCAATCAAGATGGAATAATGTGGAACATTCATATGTCGATGAGCAAAGATGATTTTATAATATTCAAGTTGCAACTGAATTGTTTACAAGTGAATTTTATGTTAAAGATTTGTATCAATCTAAAAGCAGTCTGAGATTTGGATGTTGTGAGATTTTAGCAAGCTTGTTCATTGTTTTTTATTGTAGGCGTAAATGATTAAGGCCGTCAGAGTAGACATTAGAAAATTAATATGTTCACGTAAACTGGTAGACATATTAAACTTATTGCTCAATTCAGTAGAGCAGGTTTTATTGGAGGAAGAAGACTTACAAGCCTGGTGGGCAGACTTAGTAACTGCATCCAATCTCCAAAAAAATTCCAATTGTTTCGAACTTTCGGATGAAATATTTATGGAATTTCAGTGTCAAGATTGGGTATCTTTTTTAAATGTGGTAGTTGTTTCCCAAGCTCCCTTTTCAAAATCGAATTTTAATTTTTTGTTACTCATCATCTCATAGTAGACCACTACCTTATCATCGTTATCTTATCATCGAAAGTTGATAAGACATAAAATTTGTGATTGGGATTGGCAAAGAGGAGGTCAATCTCAGCCTATCTTTCCATTCACAGTTTGGTTCATTCTCAATTTGGAATAAAATTACTAACTATAACTAATTTGATAAAACAAAAAATAGATAACCAATTAATCCCAGTCTCCAAAATTGCTTCGGAATAGAGCATTAAGATAACAATTTATAGCAAGTAAAATTGGCTATATAATCACGGGGAAGAAAAAAATAAGGATAAATCAAATTATTTCTAAATTAACCCTAAAAAAAAAAACAATAAAGAGATCGGTTGGAGTTGGGCCTAGAGAGGCTTGGAGTTAAACAACATTATCGAACTTAGCAGTTGCCACTTGGTACCCTACCTGTGAAGACAGCTAGCACCTCCAGTATAATAAATTAAAAATATAACGGCGGCCGCCCACCGATTCTATTACAGAAAACGATTTTTTTTTGGTTTTATTTTAAAAGGCTCCGGAGTGCAAATATCATTTTAGGGCACAAACTCGAATACGAAGGCCCGCGAAATTAAAGCGCCCGCTTCCTTCCTTTCTCCTCTCTGAAACTAAAAATTAGGGTTTCCTCAACAAAATCCTTCGTCCTTCTTCGCTGGGGTTTCCCTCCAATTCTTCAAATTTTCGGGCTCGGTAAGCTCTTTTTTCTTTCTTTTTTTAAATTTGTCTTCGAGTTTCTTCTTTGCGCTGAATACTGAATGTTTAACAGTTTTTTTTTTCCCTTAATTAAGGTTTCCAGCTATATTGAATTCGAAATGGTTTGTAGGTTTACTGATTTTTTTTTTCGTCGTTTCTATGTTTAAAATTTCGTAAATTTGTTGTTGAAAATTGAACTAGCATCGTAATCAATGGAGGAGTCATGATTTTATAAATTGCTTAATATAAAAAAAAAAAAAAGAGCCTGTATATTTACTTTATATAGTAGAGATACAATAACAATAAATTAAGCCTTATATCTCATAACTCTGTGTCGGTTGACTTTATATTAGAGATATATATACGTAAATTAGTGCAACATGGATTGAAACTGAAAGATGGAGAGTGGCAGTGGTAAATCAATTAATAAACCTTATTATCTATTTTCTTTGTTCATTGCGTCATTATCATAAAATAGTAATTGTTTTTGCTCATTTGCTGAAATCTCTTATTGTATTCCTTCTATTTCTATATAATTGTGAGTTTTAGTTCAATTTCTCATTCCTTATTTTTGGCTTTTTGTTTTTCTTCCCTTTTCCCCTTTGGTGAATGCGTTTTCCCAGATATATAATTAAACGATAAAACTGGCCATTTTTTGGGCAATTGTCCGTATCTATTATCTAATTTCAAGAATTTCACTTTGTTGAGCATCGGAATCCTCTTGATTATCATTCAGAACTTTCTTTGCCTGTCTTTGTTACTATTTTTTTTGTGGAATCATTCACGTTGCGACTCCTTGGAAGCCATATTATCTTCATGGCACAGATTCAATCGAGATTCTTATTCTGCAACTCCATTTGGCCTCTCATTTTTGTTTCCTCCTTTCCACATTTGTACTCTTTTCTTTTGTCAATGCTTCTGGCTTCTGTGCTTCCTTCACAGTTGCCTTGGAAGCTTGCTTTATTAGATACCATAAAATGTCAAGGACAAGGGAAGAGAGTGAAGAGCAGGTGGACCTTGATGGAGACAATGAACCTGAGGAGACTATAGAGGAAGAGGTTGAATATGAAGAAATAGAGGAAGAGGAGGAAGTGGAAGTTGAGGAAGAGATAGAAGAGGAGGTGGAAGAAGAGGAGGAGAATGCTGAGCTTGCTGATGTGCAAAAGGGTTCTGATGGTGATGAGGAGATTAATGATTCTGAGACAGAGGAAGAAAAGAAAAAGAAGCATGCAGAGCTTCTTGCACTTCCTCCTCATGGATCAGAGGTCTACCTTGGTAGCATTCCTCATGATGCTTCCGAAGAGGATTTGAGGAGATTTTGTGAATCTATAGGAGAAGTCACCGAGGTAACATTGCTAACTTTTCAATGTCCTGGCTGTACTTTTCTTATTTATACTGACTAGATACAAATGTAATGACTACAGGTGAGGATAATGAAGGGGAAAGATTCAGGGGAGGCCAAAGGTTATGCTTTTGTGACCTTCAGATCCAAAGAGTTGGCTTCCAAAGCTATTGAAAAACTTAATAATTCCGAATTAAAGGTGATAAAGAATGCATTTCCTTTTGTGTCAACAGATTCTAGTAGGGCTTAACATTACTAGATATGCTGGTATTTGTTTGTGTCCAATACATTTGTTCTCCCCTTTTTGCTTCCTAAGAATATCTGTGCATGAAAAATAGCTTCATTTCTTTTTCAATTATTTTTCCCTTGAATCTTATTTAAGTTTTCTTGCTTATTCCTTTTGTCTTCTTCAGGGGAAGAAGATAAAATGTTCAACATCTCAAGCAAAGAATAAGTTGTTCATTGGTAATGTTCCCAGAAACTGGGGGGAGGAAGATATGAAAAGGGTTGTAACTGAGATTGGGCCTGGAGTTAGTTGTATTGAAATGGTGAAGGTTTGTGCATTAGTGCTTATGTTGTTTGTCACTTCACCGTTTAAGAGACTGATCTATTGTAATGTTCCATTACTTATGTTCCGATTTATATTACTTATTGGTAGCTTGTTCTTGACATGACAGGATCCAATGAACCCCAGCCGAAACCGTGGATATGTTTTCATTGAGTACTATAATCATGCATGTGCTGAATACTCAAGACAGAAAATGTCGAAACCAACATTTCAGCTTGACAATAATGCTCCAACCGTGAGCTGGGCTGACCCAAGAAATGCAGAATCTTCTGCTTCTACTCAGGTTTTCCAATCTATGATTCAATGATGGCCATATTTGGCTGAATGATGTTCATGGAGAGTTGTTTATCATAATGTTTTGACTTGATGCAGATTAAGGCATTGTATGTCAAGAATTTACCGAAAGATATAACTCAGGATCGCCTAAAGAAGCTGTTTGAACATCATGGAAAGATCACAAAAGTTGTAGTTCCACCTGCAAAAGCAGGAAAGGAGGAGAGCAGATATGGTTTTGTGCATTTTGCAGAGAGGTCAAGTGCTATGAAAGCATTGAAGAACACTGAAAAATATGAGATTGATGGTAGGATATGCTTCTTTTACCTTATATCTGTCATCAACTTCCCATATTTTTCTTGGAAATGAAGGGCATATTTGATGATAATTTTCTCTTATTGACAGGTCGAGTATTGGAGTGTTCTCTTGCAAAACCACAAGCAGATCAGAAGTCTTATGGAGGATCTGGCTCACAGAAGTCAACCTTAAATTCAAGCTTGATACCTCCTCTAGGATATGGTCTAATTGGGGGAGCATATGGTGGTCTTGGAACAGGATTTGGTCCTGCAGGCTTTGGACAGGTGAGATGCTTTTTTTTCACTTTGATCTCCAGACTGCAGCCTTATATGCTTATTTCTTACTGTTTCAATGGAGACAGTTGGGAAAGGAAATAGTTTGACAGATTTTTCAGAGAAACAATTTGTATACTGCTTAAAAGACCGTGCTCTTTTGGATAATTTAAGAGTCATAAATTCTCTCTTTGTTTGTTTGCTCATTGCAATCCTAGGATTATTGACTTTAAGTTGCATTGAATTATAAGTGGAACCTGCAAGATTTGCTCATGTTTTGAGAGATTTCAGATCTCTACAGATTGATTATGAGGTTCTGGGAACCAGACACACCCTTTATAGTGAGATGAAGTAATCTTTGATTTCTGGACAAGATGATTCGGTGATTAATCTAAATTGGCATGTACCTCTGTTCTTTGTAATCTGTGTATAGTGGGCACTGGTTTTATCCTGCTAGTTACCTCTTACTCTCTTCAAGAGCGGAAAGGAACATTGCACTTAATAAAGAACAAAAAAAGCCATCATTCGACATAAGAAGTTCATTTCTTATAACAAGTTAACAAATATCCTATGATAAACAGTATTCATGTGAGTGGACATTATTTGTAATTTATTAACAGCAAGACATACATTGCCAATGGTTCTCAGTATAATATGCCACTATCACTTGTTGATCTTCCAAAGACATATGCTTAAGAGGCCAGAGATTTTAAAGGTTCTTCTGTATATGCCTGATTATTTTTTTATTTTTGCAAATTTAGCATGTTTTATAATGTTTAGCTGAAATTTATGTTAAAATCTTGCAGCCACTGATCTATGGTCGTGGTCCAACTCCTGCTGGAATGGCGATGATGCCAATGCTTTTGCCTGATGGAAGGATTGGATATGTCCTGTAAGTTTTAACCACGTTTTTGTAGTCAGTTGCAGATCCTGTGAGCCTGTGTTATGAGTCGTTCGTATATGCATGCACAAGTGTTATTTATTTATTTATTTTTTTTGTGTGGTGGTTGGCGTATGTGTCTATGTACATACATGCACAATCTACTACCTGATCATTTCTTTATTTTTCTTCCACTTTAATAGGGAACCAAATTGACATTTGACTTGTGGACAAACCAATGCACGTTATTCTTTGTCCCTGCCGCTTATATTAGTGGACTGATTTGCAGTAGTTATAGGCATACATATTCTTGACTCTTTTTCTTAGTTCTGGATCATCGCACTAACTTAAGAAATTGTTTTTATTTTTGTGCAGGCAACAGCCTGAAATGCAACCACACACCCCTCCACCGCAGCCCCATAGCAGCAGGGGTGGTGGCAGTGGTGGTAGCTCAAGTGGTGGAAGGCGCGGCAGCAGTGACCGCAGTCGAGGACGCAGTCGGTATAATCCATATTAATTTAGTTTCCAATTCCATGTCTTCTGTAACCTGAGGCTATAAGAGGAAAGAAAGGAATCTGCTTTGAGTTATATTTGACGCTAAGACAAGCCAGTAGTTTTTGTTTACTCAATTGATGGCAAGTTGTTTGTAGCTGTCGAAAAACTTACTGATATTTCTTTGGTGCTAATTCCAACGGCTAACTCAAATTGCCCGTTTCATTTGTATTAAACGGTATTTTTTTTTTCTCCCAACAAATGTGGAACCGGATCTTAGACTCAAACCAACCAAGTGATTGAACTCAATCGTGTCTGCTGCTTAAATTTCATCCAGAAAATGAATTAAACTTCCATCTTCCATGAACTCTACTTCATTGAAGCTTCAGTTCAAGAGCTAACTCCATTAACTTGGGTCTTATACCACTCCTTTATATATCTAAAACAGAAATCACATACAGATACCGACAAATATGAAGTTTAGTCACTGCTTTATTAAACTAATAAAAGATTAAGAATTTAAATTACATATGATCAACTGTGCTGTTTTTGGATCAATTTACACAGGGATGGCATTCATATTTGAAAAAAAAAAAAATCCCGAGAAGCACAACAAAGTGCTTCCGCGAAATATAGAGAGCATCAATGGAGTTCTACAAAACATGGATATTCTAATAAATAATCAAGTCATCCATAAGCAATTATTCTACAGCAAGCATCAATAGCCATTCCACTGATTCTGCAAAATATATATATATATATATATAAATATAAATATATATTACGAGTATGTTGTAAAAGCTTCATTCAAACATACTCACTTGTACTACTAGTGTTCTTCAGATGAAGGATGAGACATCCTGGGGTGGTTCGATCCATATGTTCTCAAAGGGGTCTTGCTCTCCCCAGTCATAGCACTGTTTACGGGGATAGTATCTACAGTCATCAAGCGAGTATGATATGCAGCGCTTTCCGAAGAAACGAACTTTAGAGAAGTAGATACTGTTCCTCATTATTCCAGGGAGATCAGTTCCTGAATGAGATGACAAGAAACTTGCAAATAGTGTCAGACCATCCAGGGTTTGCATTTCTTCCCATACCTTTTCTGACTGATCCAGTTTAAATATAATGGGGTTCTCAGCACAACATGTATAGATAACTAGGACATCTCCATTGTGCTCTGCCATAAATTTTCCCTTCCACCAATTTTTAGCAAAAAAGTTATCCGGGCATCTCGGTGGAGGCACAGCAAGAACACTCCAAGTATGCTCCAGTGGATCATAAACCCCTAACCAACCAGTGAGACTAAGACAATAAAACATTCCATTGCAGAATACAAGTTTGTTCCAGATGCTACTAACAAATGGCAAGCGATTCTGGTGATTGACAGTGGCCCACTCCGATGCCCCAGGATGGCACGTGCTGATAGCAACAATGGTAGGACTGACGTGCTTAATTGTAAAAACCACACAGCTGGTAGATGTTGGGGCACAAGAGAAGGCAACTATTTGATATGTCAACTCAAATCTAGGAAGCTTAATCTTCTCCCCTGTGAAGGGATTAAAGAAGAATACTCGGTGATTTCTGAGTCTGTATAGCAACAACCAACCATCTTTAGTGTAACAAACCCTGGATCCATGCAACTTTGGAAGCTCAATGGAGTAGGTTTTGCGCTCTGACGGATCATAGAACTCATACAAGTTACCATATTTTGGAAAGTACATTAGCCACGGTGATTGATTCACAACCCGGACAGAAATTGCAACCTTGTGCCACCACTTGCAGACAGCAGATGCTCGAATGTTATCCTCTAGTTTTAGGTGGGACATAATCAATTCCAAAAGTTCTACAGGAAGATCAGACCATGTTTGCGGCTCCAATCTCTCCCTCCCCTTTTCAGATGCCGTTCTTTCATCCCCATTTGCTGTTTCAGATAACCTATACAGCCCAAAGGATTATTGTTATTAAAACGCCTTCATCAGCTATAAATATTACAAAGTGATACAATGCTCACAATTAAACCCAGCAAAGGACCCTAAATGCTCCACTAAGTCAGACAGCTTTATAACTAGTTCAGAATTCAATTCTTTCTGCATTTCAACGTACACAAAAACTAAAAGACGCTAATTTGACTGGCCAAATAAAAAAGCATATTTTGATTTTCCATTTATTACATGCTGCATGCTAAAATCCCACTAATGAACTTAAGATAATATACCCAATAAAATACTTATTTGACTAAACCATCGGACACCTCCTGACCCCAGGGGGAAATCCAAACCAACAGTCCAGGTAGGAAAGAAACAACAACCTTTGGTTGTCAACTTTTCATTCAGTGCAATTAGAAGCTACAAGTATGAAACATCCAAAATGCTTCATACTCCCATTCAATCCAACACTACCTACCATTCAAGTCATATTCCTATCATGAACAAAAAAAAAGTCATATTTTTGTTGTTTAGCCTAAAACACAACAGCTCATAACCAAGAAATGCATCATGATAAAATGATTTCTATAATTTTTTTTTTGATAAGTGAGATCTCTATATATTCAACCCAGCTTTTGGAACTATAATTCTAGGACTAATTGAATCAACACAAAACAACCAATCAAACAGTGATTTTCTAATCCCTAAATCTCAAAATCTCATAAAAAACTCAAATTCTATCATGATTTCATGAAATTTAATTGGTCTTAGTTTAGAAGAACATTGATACTTTACCAAATCCTCAACGAAAATCTCAAACATTATTGGTAGATGCCTACAGCCAGTAAAAACTACATTAGAAGAAGTTGCAAATTGTAAAATAGCTTTACATTTTTATCCTCCATTTACAGTATACGGTATGCAAATGAGTGACTCATGAACTTAACATGGGATAAAAACTCAAAAACACTACTAAAATTCAGTGAAACAATTGAACTGAAGTTACATTAGAGCTGAAATACCCCAATATTGAATTCAATTCAACTGTATTTTAATCAACTTTAACTGTGTAGCATTAGTCATCCACAATATCCCGAATGATTAATAGCTCAGAACTCTGAAAAGCAACACGATCCTGTGATCACAAATCATAGATGCGGATTTTAACCACAAAACCAAGAAATTAAACATATCCAAACTTTGACTCAACTCTCAAACTACAAACTCACTACTCCAACATGAACCAAAACAATACATGAACAATCAATCAATATTAAATTGCTCTAATCTCCTAGACATTCAAATAATTTCTGAGCATGGGCAAAGACCCATTTAGAAAACCATCAAAATGCACAACTATCACTGCAATTTCCCAAAAACCAAATTGACCAATAGTTGAATAAACACATTGAAACTTTACCAAACCCTTCAAATTGCTCTAATTCTGAAAAACCTGAATTATTCCTAAAGATATCCATAAAAAAAAAAACCCAATTCAGCCCCAACGCAAAGGTTTCAATTGTGATTATAATTTTGCATAATTCGACATCATTATTCAATAAAAAACACATTTTTATCTCATATTAAGCACTCAAGAGACTCTAATTACTAAAATCCAAATGTCATTTACATGAAACCCTAACTATAAGCAACGAAAAGTTACCTTTTTTTAATTAAAATACTAATTAAAAAAATGCTAAAGTTAACCCACTTGATTACTTAAAGAAGACAAAAAAAAGCTTACAATTTAAGCTTCCTTTGCTTTCTCCCAGCCATATTTAGCAGAAAAACTGAAGCTTTTGCTGTATAGCTCTCAAAGGAGTGATACGAGAGAGAAAGAAGCAAACAGAAAAGCTAGTAACCTCAAGTGTACAAGGCCAAAACGTGTTTGACGGAAACTCAGGTGTTGCCGTTTGCTTAGTAATTACAAGGGGACAAAAGGAATGGGTGCCACGTCATCTTCTCAGTTAGGATGAGTTGACTTTAGATAACTTGGCGAGTTTTTATTGAATAGTTTAACGAGAAAATGATAACAGAAGGTCTATGGTAAAGTGAAAGTGAAAGTGAAAGTGAATGCAAAGGTTTGGTTTTGTTGTTGCCATTTGTTACAAGCTAAAAACTCAAAAGACTTTTTTTTTTTTTTACTCATTTTCCAAACTTAATAAGAAAAAATGAAAATGTGAAAAAATTAAGAATAAAATTATGTAAAAAATTAAATATATATTGAAAAAATTATTCATAAAGAATTATAAAACATTTTAAATTTATATACACCTAATTAATGAGTAAATTAGAAAACTAAATTTTTTTAAAACTTATCATATAATTGAGGTATTATTTATTATAATTTTTATCTTTAATTTTAGAGATACAAATATTTAATTTTAAAAATATAAATATAAATATATAGATTACAATATTACAACCAATTGTAAATAAGTATTTTTTTACGCTCTCTTTCAAGCTGGTGAATATGTATTTTTTATTCCCAGCTTGAAAATAATTTTTTGAAATGTTACACTGCTGAAACTTTTAGTCAATATATTTACAAATTGACCCTTCGTTGATACATACGGTGTACAAATCAACCAATTATTTAATTTTTTTTTTATAAAATATCGATCTACTTCAATGTGTTTTATTCTGTCATATTGTATAAGATTATGTGCAATACTTATTGTAAATTTGTTATCATAATAGAGTCTGATTGGTCTATTACACTTGATCTTTAAGTCTTTTAAGGTAATTTTTAACCATAGTAGCTTACAAATTCCTTGAGTCATTTCTCTTAACTTTGCTTCAACACTTGATTTTACTATCACGTTTTATTTTTACTCTTCCAAGTCACAAGATTATCACATAAAAAAGTACAATAACCTAAGGTAAATCTTTTATCAATTACTGAACCTATATAAACTTCATCTGTATATGCCTCTAAAACTAGCCTTGAATGTCTTTTGAATAAAATACCTCTCCTAAGATTGACCTTCAAATAGTGTAGTATACGATAGATAACCTGTAGATACACTTTTTTAAGACTATGTATAAATTGACTTATCACATTCACAATATATGCTATATAAGGTCTACTATATGAGAGATAAATGGGTTTTTCGCTTAATCTTTGGTACATCTCTATAACTACAGAAGCATCTTCATTAATTTTTTCAAGTTTATGATAAGTTCTATAGGGATATTTGTAGGTTTACATGCGATCTTCCTAATTTTCTTCTAAAGATTAATTACATATTTCTATTGTGAGATGAAAATACTATGCCATGAGTGAGCTACTTCAATTCTTATGAAGTATTTCAATCTCCCTAGCTCTTTTATTTTAAATTCTCTAACCAAATATTATTTTAGAGATTTTCTCTCTTTTTCATCATCTCCGATTATAATTATATAATTAATATATACTAATAAAACTATAACTCTCCTTAAATCAAAGTGCTTAATAAATAATGTGTGATTTTATTAACTCTACTTATATCTCATCGCTAGAATCGCTTAGGGAAATCTCTCGAACCAAGTCATAGGAGATTGTTTAAAGCCATATAAAGCTTTTTTTAGCTTGCATACTATGTTTGCTTTTAGATAACTTTCAAATCTCAGTGTAACCTTCATATATAATTTTTTTTCCAAATCACCATGTAGAAAAGTATTCTTTACATCAAATTATTAAAGTTTTCAATTGTAATTTACAGCCAACGATAACAAAATTCTAATTGTATTCATCTTGGCAACTGGAGCAAAAATTTCCTAATAATCCACTTCATAAGTTTGACTGTAGCCTTTAGTCACCAACCTGATTTTATACCTTTTAATAGTACCATCCACTTTATATTTTACAGTGAAAATCTATTTACACCTAACTAGATTTTTTTTCTTTAGGTAACTTTACCAGTTCTCTTGTCTTATTTTTTTTAAGGCTTCAATTTTCTGTTTTCTTGACCTGTTTCTATTTATCACTGGATTATGCCTCAGATAATGTAGTTAGAATAGAAATAGTATTTAGGCTCATAAAAATTTTTTTGTGAGATGATGAGAATTTTTCAAATGACATAAAATTAGAGATTGTGTATAGTGGATATTTAGTATATTTTTTGGTTCATTTTCTAATGGCAATAGGTAGATAATAATCATTAGTTATAGTTTTAGGAGATTCATGTTTATTTTGAAGAACAGAATCAAAGACCATAATTACCTTATTTTCAAAGTTAGGATTAGGTTTTTGGACTTGCACTTATTCAGGATCTAAAACTTTTTTTCTTGAGTACACTTATAATTCTTTTATAAAATCAAGAATACTATTATCTTTTGTCACATTTTCTACGTTTAGAAAGGGTTCAGACTCAAATTCAGAGTTTGACTTAGACTAAAAAAAAATAAGTTTATACTTAGAAGAATTAATGGATGAAAATGTTGAAGAGAATGACAAAGCAAGCAAAAAGAAATTTTTATCATTATCTTTTATGAATGAAGTCTCTCATTGAAGATAAGGTTAGATAAAAAATTATTTACTTTATCAAAAAATGACACCTACAGACACATAAAATTTTTTAATATGAGGCTAATAGCACTTATACCCTTTCTAAGTTAATGAATACCCCATAAAAATATATTTAATTGCTTTAAGATCCAACTTTCCCTATTATGACTGTGAACATGAACAAATGATACACAATCAAATATCTTAAGTGTGAGGTTGTTTATGGTATTAAAGTTAGGATAGAATCATAAGAGTAATTTCATAAAAGTTTTAAATCTTAAAACCCTTGAAAGTAACTTATTTATAATAAGTGTGGTAGCGAGAACAGTTTTGTTTCAATAAGATTTGGGTATGTTTACTTGAAAAAGTAAAGCTCATATTGTGGCTAGTAAATGGTTGTTTTTTCTCTCTGCTATTCCATTCTACTATTGACTATTAACATAAGATGACTCATGGATAATCTCCTCTTTTTGGCTTTTGATTTTCACTCCAAATTGATTTTGGATCATGTTTTGAAAGCTTAAAAACACATTATTCACATCTGATTTAGATTTAAATAAAAATATCTAAGAGACCTTGATACAATCATCTATGAAAAAAATAAATCACCTTGCACTAAAATTATTTGAAATTGTAGAGGGATCCCATATGTCACTATGAATCAAGTAAAAAGTAGTATAACTTCTTTTATTGCTAACTAGAAAAGACACATGTCTATGCTTTGCAAGTTTACAAATATCACAATGAAAATTTTCTATATTTAATCCCTTAAACAAAGAAGAAAACATGTTTTTCAAAGTTAAAAAAAAAATATATCCAAGATGAAAATGATAAAGTTAGATTTTATCTTTATCGAGAGATTTTTCATAAAGAAATTATAAAGGTAAACTATTCTTAATATTACTTATGTTGTTTGATGTTTCAAGATTGTATAGTCCATCATTCTCCTTAGGAAGTCCAATCTTTTTCCCTGAATTCTAATCCTAACATTCACAATATTAGAAATAAAAAGTCATTTTACAATTCATGTCTCTAGTAAGTTTTTGTATAAATATCAGATTAGCAGACAATCCAAAAATATGAAAAACATTTTTAAGAACAAATGAGGGATTAATTTGAACATCCCCTAATCATACCACTATATTAAGTGAACCATTTGCAACAATAATATTCTTATTACTAAGATACAAAGTATATGTGCTAAATTTTTGTGAGAAATATATCATGTGATTTATGGTTCCTGAGTTAATAGCCCAAGAACTCGTAATAGGCTTAACCGAGATATTTAATCTATGAAAACTAAAAGCTTTACCTGACTAGAGATCTTACCGAAATAATATACCCCAATAAGCTTTTCAAAAGTTTAGGCTTATTAGTTTCTCAATCTCTTTTTTATCCAACTCTTTTTATTCCCGAAACTTCTATAGTACTCTGGTGGTTTTACTAGTTATCACTTCTTCAAATAGGATAGTGGTGGTAAATTCAGGAATCTCTAGTACAATTATCTTTCTCAAGACCAAAACAAGTCTTTATAGTAAATGTTTAACTAGAGGCGATTCTAAGCAATGAAAGCTACATAAGGAAAAAATAAGACTAAAATATTTAACAAGATTTACCTATAAAGGCTTGAAATAGAATTCAGCAATGATGGCTAAAAAAATTTTTTTTCAAAAAAGAGCCTAAAGCTTTGATACCATGTGAAAAAATTAAGAAATAAAACTATATGAAAAACTGAATGTATATTAAAAAACTGCTCATAAATAATTATAAAAACACTTTAGATTTATATACAATTAACTAGTGGTTAAATTAGGAAACTAAATTTTTCTGAACTGATCATATAATTAAGAAATTGTCTATCATAATTTTTTATCTTTAATTCTAGAGATACAAATACTTAATTCTAGATATACAAATATAAATATACAGATTATAATAATATAATTAACTAAAAAATTAATTGTTTTCTCACGGGTAAGGTTCATATCTAAATTCAATGAAGATCTGAAATCACAGGAACTAGAGATTTTGTGGGTTTCAACTGAAAGGAATTTCTCTATGTTTGACGGGTGTGAGATTTATTTGGTTTGCTAGGGATAGTGTAGACTAGCAACTGCAGTGCCAATAGAGTAAGCATAGGACTGCATCTTGCTATTATATTCATTTTAGCAAAGAACAGAATAGTTGAAATAAAACTGTTCAAGTTTAAGCAGGACCTACCTTGTTGCAGGTTTCAACAAAAACTTCTCTCGAAGAGTAATGAAGGGTTGAAAATTTTATCAAAGCTGAATAACAAAGCATTATTTACTAATCTGATGCTGCAACACATATGAAACAACTAGCATAATTGAAACGAGCAAAGGGAAAGGGCATGACTTTGAATATCAATGAAGCTCAAATGGATATCTAATGCCATTCCATCAATCATTGGGGGAGAAATATCAGTTAAAATAGTAGATAGGGATTAATAAATCAAACAGCCAATGTTTAAAAATAATGCAGTCAAAACCCCGACTTTCCAAAGTGAGGAAAAAGAAATTCTTGAACAAATCATTGTTACAACCTGACAATAGGTAAATATCAATACCTAGTTGAAATCTCAAATCCAAAATGAATCAAAGAGGCTTATAATTCAATTATATTAACAACAAATAGAACATTGTATCAATCCATTTTCATTGCACTCACCGCAAGTCATCTTCTTCTGTTCCCCATCTAAAACTTTGCAGCTCCCATCGCATTCTGTACACACACAAATCTCACCCCAGCACATCCTTCACATCCTGGAATCGCCCAGGGGATCCCATCAAATGAGATTTCCAGTTTCCCTTCCTCTTCTAGCTTCACAATCTCTTCAACTCCCTCAATCAACCTTCAACAAATACTAGTGAAACTTTCACCTCTTTTCAGCCTGTCAACATCCTTAAACCCCGAATCCATCCATATATCACGCTCAAACATTTGGATATGGTAGGATTCCATAACGGATCTCACAATGTTACATTTCTCAAAAGTCTTTCTAATCCCTCTCAATGTTATAATGTAAATCACAACTGCATTTTCTCCACCAGTAGGACATTTTTTCTCGAAAACTTGAAGAACAGCCTTTGATTTTTTCACTGGATCCGCCACTGTGTCTGGGAAAGGGCCCCAACGGTCGATTTGTTCGATCGCGGGATTCTGGGCTAGATCATGGGATATTTTCGTCGGAAGCCCATGTAATTATGTTCATCCGTTTTCCGTTTTCGCCTCTTATCTTTTTGTTATCTCTTTAATGACCCATTAACTTCCTGATTGTTTGCTTTCGTCCTTTTTTACATTCTCTTTGAGTTTGTCATCCATATATAATATAATATAACAAGTTTCCTAGCATTTTTTCATGGTTAATTAATATTTGTGATAGTCAACATTGTTTTTATAAATGAGCCAAGAGTTAAGGAGTTATAAAAAAAAAAAAAAAAGAGTCGTAAATATTTGAATTTAAATTATTGACCTATTTAATATTATTTTTTAATAATTATATAAATCAATTGAATTAAGCCGAGTTTATAATTAATAAATTTTTTATTATAAAATATATTCAAAATAGTAAAATGATATCCAAATGGAAAAAATCAATTAGTAATTTATCAACATTTTACAAGTTGCATGATTTTTTTTAGAACAGTAACTTCTAAATAAAGATACTTGAATTAAAACGTTTATCACTACCACCTAAGACTAAAAGAAATGCTTTTTCATTGCAAAATCTAATAAAAATTCAAACAAAGGAATTCATCAGTTACATTTTTTTAGATTCATGTACTTATTCTTTGTCAAAAAAATCTACTAGGATTGAATACTTGTTTTTATTTCAATTTTCAACAATATTATTATGCATTTGGCATTGATTTTAAGCACCAAATTCATCATTGTGAATTTTACAATTTAATAATTTTTTCATAGTAAAAGTAGCATTGTTACTCTTTGAAAAAAAAAATCCAAATCAGAATCTATTTCACAATGAAGAAGGTTTTCAATGGATCAGGTTGTCTAATTGGACATGAATGTGGACATTAGGCCAACCAAAAAAAAATGGGTCAAACTTAGGTCCATGGCATGTGACTCACGACATAAACAAACCCAAATTTTAAAATACTTTAAAAGGAATGTTTTTTACAAAATATATTGCAGTTTAAAGATAGAAAAACATATTGTACGATTAAAATTGAAAATTATTAAATTTATTTTTAAAAAAATTATATGAATTAAATTTACAATAATTTTTTTTTTGCCAAATGTTAATTTAGTATATAATTAATTAATTGGTGTTGCCAATATAATATTAATTAATGGAAATTCTATTTATACCCTCATATTTATTTTATGCATTCCACTATTAAATACATTTTAAATTCAAACATAAATTTTTTATTTTTATTATATACACCCCATCCTTCAATAATTGATTTTTCCTTCGTACCTTCAATATTTTTTCTTCCTCTCTTCTTCTCTTTTCAATTTCACACTCAACTTAATTCTAAATCCATCAAATTAATCCCAAAATTACATGTTTTTTAAGTTTATCATTGATCAAAAGTAAAATTTCAAGATTTATTTGATTTGATTTGATTTAAATATATGTGAAAATATATTAAGATTTACAAAATGAATTTCGTAAAATTCAAGCTTTTCGAAAATAGATTTTTAAGAAATCTTTTAAGGTTTTTTGAATTGCATTTTCGAAAAGCCGTTAAAGCTCTTGAAAATTTATTTTTAAAAAATTTTATTTTTGAAAATATAAAATAAATTTCAAAAATTCATTTCTAAATATATATCATAATTTTCAAAAATAAATTTTACTGTATCCTTAATCAATTTTTGAAAATAATAGGTATAAGAGAAAGAATGAAGAAAAGAAAAGAAAAAGTAAAATTATAATTTATTAAAGGGTAAATTTGATATTTATTATATGAGTATTTAAAAAAAAATTGATGGGAGACAAAAAAAAAAAAAAAAAAGTGAGTGATGTATTTAGAAGTACCCTTAATTTCTAATCAAACAAAGTAGTAGGCCAGAAAAGATCAGGGGGTCCGCAGTTTCCGACCTACTTTTTTATTTATTTATTTATTTGAATTTTGCCAAAGGGAATGAGGAACTGATTTCCAATTTGATCTTCTAGAAAAGTTGGACTCTTTTCGCACTACTTACTTTAACAAGGAAGCTCAAATTCTGCTTCTTCTTTTTTTTTTTTTATAGTGTTTTGTTTTTCTGTGCCACTCCACTCCATGAAAATCGTGGGAACTATATTATATACCCGTAATCATATTCAATTTCTTCTTTCGATATTAAATTTCAAAAGATTCATTCAAATAAGATATTTTTACTTGTTAGCCATTTCTAACTATAATTTTTCATATTTGATGCATTTAGAATTTCTTTGAAATACTTATAAAAATTAAATTTTGATTAAAAACTTATTTTTTATCAATTAAATTAATAATTAATCTTTATGGGTATAGAATGTTTCTGTTTCTTTAGACAAATACATTACTTTATTTATAAAAAATTAAACCAATATTAAATGTAAAAGAAAGTTTCCAGAAGGTGAAGGATGGCTGCTCAAATAAGGGTCCTTTGCCTTTTACATGGCCGCTTTTGTTTTGGGATGGCAGAGCCCATAGAAATAAAGAAAGGCATAGAAAATTAGGAAAACATGTTTTTATTCTTCTTGTAAACAAATTAAAAGGGTTTGACTGACAACTCCAATTACATTCATGCCACTTTTGTCAAAAGCTTTGTATTCTTGTGGCTAATCTTGGTTCTTTGAATTCTACCTTACTAATCAATTGAGGAAAAAAAAGTGAGATGAGAAGAAAACAAATCGATGCCAAATTTCTATAGAATTATTAGTACTAGTTTCTTATCTTAGTTAGTCATGTTAAGAATTTCAGGAGTGAGAAAAAAATTAAAAAATTTAAAATTTATTCAAATTTTTAATTTTTAATTTAATGTGGATCAAATTTTTTATTTATTTTAAATTAAGATTTGATATTAAATATACATATTAAATTTAGATTGAGTTGTCAAACATAAAAAAAAAAAAAAAAGATTTGAAACGAATTGTATATTTTTATTAGCTTTTATTATATATAATTTTTTATAAAATAAAATAATTATTTTATATATAAATATATTAAAAATTTTATTAAAATAATATATATATAAAATAAAAAATAAAATTTAAAAACGTATGAAGCAAACGAGCTGATAGAATTCTATTAAACTCGGATCAATTTAAAAAAAAAATTGATATGAATTTAAATTAAATTTTAAAAATTTATAAACTGAACATTATTAAAAAAATTAAATTGAATCCGATTGAAATCATTATCATTTTAAAAAATTTTTAATTTTAGAATTTGATTGGACTCAACGTTTGATTATACTAAGGATAGCTATTTTTTTTTTTTAATTTATATTTTGTTTTGGTACTTACCTATGAAGAAATCAAAGAGTATAGAGGGAATCCGAAAATTAGACCGGTAGGCATCAGCTCTGTTAAAGAGGAGTTATAACAATATTAAATTCGTGATATCAAAATTTATTAGGCTAAACTTTTTAATTTAGAATTGACAGAAATTGAATTTTGATATTGGAATAGAAATTTTGAGATATTCAAATAGAAAATTTGAATATACATTCAACATTTGAATTTGAGATATTCAAAAAGAAATTTTCAAATATTTCTAAATAGTGTTGAAATAATATATCTTTATGCGGTCAAAAAATATATATTTTTTCAGTCTCACTCTTGTTTACTTCTTATTTTATGTAATTTTGTTGTTTTGATAGCTACTAATGAAATTTAATTCATGAATTGTCAACTGTGGGATCATTGAATCTTGGAGGAAAATAATAAAAAAAAAAACCCAAATTTTGTTCATCATATAAAGACATGGAAATAATTAAAATGCAAAAAAAAAAAAAAAAAGAGATCATGCCTCATATTTAGGTAACTATGACATCACACTAATTTATTGCTACTACAAGTTCCGTTGAAAGTCAAAAGATATTAAACAATGAAGTATATAAAATAGATAAAATGAAAATTATTTTGTAATTTTCACCGAATTCATTGATTATTTGATAGTGAAATATATATTGCATTTTATTTACCTAATTAAGAACAAAAGAAAACAAAAAAAATCATAATCACCAAATGTAACAAAGTCAAAAATCCAACTGTTAAAGCGAAATGGGAAAAGTTGACCAAACGCAATTGTAGAAGAAAAGTCAATTTTTTTTTTGGTGAGATGCCCATTTATTTCATAATAAAATTTTTATTTTTTTTAATATAAAAAAATAAAAGCCTCAAAAATTAGAGAAAAAAATTATAAATGTTAAATTTTTTTTTTTTTTTTTTGGGTTCATAAGAGAGTAAAGCTTTTACAAGAGAAAAAGGAAATAACAAAGTTAAAACTCATGATCATATGCCTTCTTCAAAGCCTATTAGCCACTAGTTCAAGTCTATCTCTTAAAAAAAAAATGAAATATTTGGATTAAATTCATGTTAAAATTTTCATACATTTGACAACAATGATTTTGTCAAGAATTTAATTTTGTATCCATCCTTCACTTTACTCAACAAAAGCAGCTGTTTTCTAAAATTGCCAAATGAAAATGACACGACAAAGGCAACGATTTTTCAAAGAGACGTAGTTGGATTTTTTTGACTCGTTTAAATTTGTGGTTAAGGGGATGAAAATGAAATATTAGGTAAAAATTTTAGGTTTCAACACTTTGAACCACGACATGACACCCTCTTATAATTCTTTTAATCAGGGATTATTAATAAATTTTTAATATAATTTTTTAATCAAATGAAAATATTTATTAATTTAATTGATTCATGTAATTATTTTAATTTTAAATTTCAATTTTTATAATTTTTTCTTTACAAATTATAATTTTTTTTATAAAAAAAAAACATTGAATAAGTACTCCATTAGGCCATCGTATGAAAGAAAGAACCAAAAATAATATGACAATGTACGGATGAATTTTTCAACAATAATAATAATAAAAAAAAAGGGAGACAAAACTGAAACACCTTGTATGCATCAAAACATGAGATCACTAAGGTATAGCAAATTTTGTTTTCATGTGTAATTAGTTTGGGTTACAAAACGAATAGCATTACTTTTCTTGTCTCAACTCAATCATGCATATATTTTTGACGAAATAATTTAATTGCAATTCTAATTTGATAACATTATGGCTTGGCAAGCGATGACATAGGAATTGCGGTATTCGTTTCGGCCGATTCGATAAATTTTAAATTAATTGAATTATATTATTTTATTTTTATTAATTAAATGAAATTTTATGAATTTTAAAGATTAATTGATCGAATTTTATTTGATTAATTTAGTGAATCTTTTTGATTAATTAAATAATAAATATATTTTAAATAAATTATATTTTAAACTCTTAATTTGGCATATTTTTAAACAAATTAGATAAAATTATTCAATAAAATATTTAAATATCAAAGTATTATATTAAAAACTTTAATAAATTATGAAATTAAATGATCACTTTTATATATTTTAATTTTTTATTTGGATTATTTAATATTTCAATTAAAATTTTAATTAATTTAATTAATTCAATTTTTAAATTTAATTAATTAAAAATTGAAATTATTTTAATATTATTTTTTTAATTAATCAAAATTAATTCGATGATTTTCTAATTAACCGATTTAGAATGGTGGCCATGTATGATGTTATATATATAGGCAGGCATTGAAACGATTGATACAAGGAAATGGGATCCATGAATTTGCTGGATGCATGTTTCTATTTCGAGGTAATGTTGAACTTACATGGAATGACACATCACATGGCTAATTGCTTGTCAATTAATTTGCTGTACATTTAAAGACATTTTCCCTTACTTTCAGGATTTTTGCTTTGTCAATAGCTATAAATGGGACGTGTGTTCCTCTCATTGTGATTTCCAAAACTAATAATTTTAACATATTTATCACATCTCATGCTTCATGATATTATAAATGATTTTGACATTGAATCTTATTGATAAAAAATAAAAATGTTCATGGATTGAATACTTAAGCTCAATTGGCATTTTAAAATATCTCGATCTTCTCGTTTATGTTAATCACATAATATTATTAAAACATTTAAAAATGTGTTTTATAATTTTTAATTTATTTAAAATTAAAATTTAATTTATAGTCTGTCCTCCATTTCCATTTAATTAATCTTTGGGTTTCAAAAGATTGAAGGGTGGTTATAGGAACTGAATCATAGTGATAGAAGGTGAGGAGATTTGTTAAGAAGCTGTTGTCTCTCCTTTTCCATCTGGGTCATACCTAAATGAGCTCCAGCTTTCCCCCAACCCCAATTATTAAATGAATACTTTTTCATATATATATAAATGATCATAATTTAAAAATAAAAAAATTTAAAATTTAAACTTAATTAATATAATTAAATATAGAAGTTTTATTTTTTCCATATTTACTTACATTCTTAATTGCAACAAAAGATCAAATGCAATACGAGTTCTTTTTTAAGTCGTGGCAAGAAACAAGTCTGTGGGTATTTTATATAGAAAATACAAATATATTAGAAAAACAATTTCCTTGAACATATATATTATTTATTTTGCAAGCTAAGTTGCTAACTGAATTTGATTTGTTAGGTTCAATAACAGATGGCATATATATATATACGATGACCAAAAATTCACATGTATCATCGTCAATTCAACCAGAGAATCCTATCAACCAAACCAAACGAATATAATAATGTTTAGCTGATCAGCTGATCAGTTGTATTATATTGTTGTATCTTTGTACTAAGTTATTTAATTTTCAAGCAGATATATTAATGCATTTATTTTTTATATTTATAATTTGGAGATAATTAAAAAAAATTCAAAATTTTAAATATATTAAATATCATATCTAAAAAATATTATATAAATCAATTAAATTAAAATTTGAATTTATATAAATACACTCGATGAACCCAAATAAATCTTTAAAAGGTACTTGGCTTTGTGCTTTTTTTTTTTTAATGTTTGTAAAAATCTTAATATTTAAATTTAATAAAAAAATTATTATTATTAATCTTAAAAGGTTCTTAGCATTTAGCCATTCTTTTAAACGTCCATAAAATACATTTGAATATTTAATTTAAGGATAAATACAAGTATTTTATATGAAAAAGTTAAGTTAATATTTTTCTTTCTCATATGAATAGATATTAACAAATAACAATGCATATATCTAATTCGAAGAAGGGAATAATTATATCACATAAATCATAAAAAAGAATTAGATAGTTACCACAATTAATGTGCTTGTCTTAAATTTTTTTTAGTATCAATTACTATATTATCTTGTCTTTGAATGTGGGTTAGGTAAATTTATTAGATTATTATGGATTTTACTTGCTTCTCATAATGTTTGTCTGTGATTTATGAGTCTAATACAAAAAAAAAAAAGATATGATTTTTTTATGAGAAACATATTTTTTTAAAGATAATTATATTTTAAAGATATAATAAAACTGCAAAAATTTTTAATTAAAAATAATAAAAATGATTATATTAAAAAAATTATTTATAATAATCAAATAAATATAAAATTTTATTCAAATGATTATGATTTTTTATGTAATTATAATTTTTATGAATAATAAATTTTTTATATTTAAATAATTATAATTATTTATTATATGATAATTATTTTTATTTAAATATAATTATTTATAATATAAATAAAATTAATATAAAAATTAATTTTATTTATTAATAATTAAAATTTTTATTTAATATAAAATACATTACATTCTAATTTATCCTAGAAAACTCCCTATTTTCTTGAAGCTGCAAATAAAATACTACAAAATCAACGTTTTGTACTTTTTATTTGGAATTTTTTATTTTATTTTAACTCAAATACAAATAGTAATAAAAACAAAAAAAGCAAGCAAGCAAGTACTAGTCAACAATGTTGAAACTCTCCCTCCAAAAAGCAATTTATCTCTCTCTCTCTCTCTCTCTCTATCAATTTTCCACCATCAGGAAAAGCTTTCTTTCGTTTATATAAACCTTCTCAATTCCACCGTCGTCTCTCAAACTTTCCCTCTTTTGTCTACGTTTTCTACGTTTTTTTTTTGCCCTCTGTTCGTGCGATGCCACAGGGCAATTTAGAAACCCTTGTTTCTGCCTGGGCCGGCGGTTCTTGCGACAACAAAATCGTCTGCGAGACTTTAGCAACCACCGAGGGCCGCGCCTACGACGACCAACTCCACACGGTGGAGAAACCTGGCGAAGAAGAAATACCGCCGGATTTCCCGCCAGAATCGTTTTGGTTATCGAAAGACGACGAGCTCGACTGGTTCGATCGCAACGCTTTTTATGAACGGAAAGAGTCGCATAAAGGAAACTCAGCTTCGAACTCAACAAATCTTAATCCTAATCTGATCCCAAATTCCAATTCTCAGCGCTTTTCTTTGAGAAAATCTAAAGCTTCGATCATCAGATTACCGAAACCGCAGAAATCTTGCTTTGCTGAAACGAAGAACAGGAAGAATTCTAAGCCTGGAAACACTAGATTGTTTCCTAAACGGTCGGGCTCCGTTAAATCGGATCGGCCAGTTGTTGAACCGTCTTCGCCTAAGGTTTCTTGTATGGGAAGAGTGAGATCGAAGCGAGACCCGAATCGCCGACTAAAAAAGAACCACGAAAAATCCATCGAAATCGAAGCTGTTAAAGAGAAAACGACAAGTAAAAGAAGCAGTTTCTTTTCCAGTTTTCGTGCTATTTTTTGGTCCAATGGGAAAGCACGTGAACCACACGCTCTTCCAGTTGCGCCATCACCGCCAAGGAACAGCGACATTAGGTCTCGTTTGCCACCCGATGATCGTGACGCAATATTGATAGAACCTGAAATTGCGGAGAGTGAACCGATTGTTGAGCCGGTCAGTTTAGGTGGTATGAAGCGGTTCGCGTCTGGTAGGAGATCGGAGCCGTTAATCTAAACCGTGGGGGATAACGTTTCTCTAGTGGTGGGCCATAGCCCAGGCTTGGGTTGGACTGCCGTCGTGGTTGGGGAACTTGCAAATCCCCCGTCTAATGTTTATTTCCTTCCCTCGTTGTCTCGGCGTGATTATCAACGGCTTGGGAAGGTGAAAAAAACACAAATTTCCAATTTCGACTTTTTTTTTTTTTAATTTTGACTTGGTTTTACTTGATAACGATTTGTAGATATGAGTGATTTTGGAGTGGGCAGTTTGTAAATTTTGTCGTTATTTCAATAAAATTTCAAAAGGGACATGTAAATTTCATATTATTATATGATTTTTCGATCATTTAGCTTAAAGTTTAAGCATAATTATTTATGAAAAATATTTTAAAAATTAAATTGACAAAAGTTTAAGTTGATTATACTTTTTAATTGAACTTTATAAGAAGTGAAATTTCATTTATGACGAAAAAAAAGCATGAATTTAGGAAATTTATGAGACCAACATTCATCAAAGATTTAAGGTAATAATAACGATAAAATTAATTAATTTAATAATAAGATTAAATGTAATGATAAAAAAATATATAAATATAAATATAATAATAATGATAAAATTGAATATAATCATAAATTGTTTCATTACAAATAGTCGATTGTTTCACCGTGCAGAACTCAACGTTTTTACTTCTTTAGGTGATGAAGCACTTTTGTTAAGTGCAAAAGTGTTTAACGTAACAGCTAAAAAGATTACAAAAATATTTGGGTTGATGTTCATAAGGATTAATTCACGGAATAAAAAAAAAACTTTATGTGAAATTTTATAAGTGAAATTTATGAAATTTTTTATTAAAAATGAATAAATAAAAATTAAAATAAAAAATTAAAATCGATATATTAAAAATTTATAAATTTCATCTATAAAATAAGTTTTACTCTCGCAAAATTGGGTGAACTGCCTAATGGAGAACGCATCATATTCATCTAATCTGTTTGGAGGGAGGGATGGGTCAAAAAATTCCCTTCACTGCCTTTTTCTGTTAAAATATTCCTTTCCTTTGAAGTGTTCAAAATCACAAGTCCTTGAAATTCAAATTTTTTTTTTTTAATTCGGATTTGTTTGCGGGGTCTAAGTTAAGCAGTCCCTGTTTGGAAATTGGTGACAACTTGACAGCTAATGTGAATGGTATTAGGTTTAGAATCTTGACTATTTTAATTGTCTTATAGTCTCAATTTTTTTTCACTTGTTTTTTTTTGTTTTTTGGTTAGTAAGGAACAGAACTCTACATTAAAAAAGAAGAAAGAAGGTTGAAGTTTGAATCTCGAAATTAATATCTTTTTTAAAATTATTTTGATTACTAAATCAAATAATTTTTTAAACTTTGAAAATGACTACCTCACCGATCATCCCATTTCATGTAAAATTATAGCAGCCAAATACTCTAAATTTCTTCTAATTTTTTCTGCAAAATATGCTTCATATTGTAGTGCATTTTCACTGCTTCAACCCCTCAACACATGAAAGTGTTTCAACCCTGTAAGAATTTCATTTTTGCAATATTGAGTAAACAAATCAAATCTGTTTTTGGGTTGATATAGATTTTTTTACAAAAAATTGTAATTTGATAATTAAAAAAATTATCAATATTGATATTTGATTTACAAATTTGTTAAATGTCATCTTTTTTAAAGTTGAATTAAATTTCCCAATCAATTGTCCCATGTATTTTATAATAAGATTGGAACTGTATTGTCTTCCATTACATCACAAATATTCAAGTAAGGACAAAATCTGGACTGGTTCCTATTTTCAAGCCTGAAATTTCGGACAAATAGTTTTAGATCCAATTAGGTGCTGATACGGTCATTCAGTGTAAAATTTTGATAATAATGGATAAAAGAAAGCAAATTTTCTTTGTCTATCATCCACTATAAAAGAAAAAATTCTGATATGCGGGCTTGAACTCAGCACTTTGTAAAACACAACATATTATGTTTTTAACTGGTAAAATCTAAGTACATGGTAAAAGTTAATAAAGCACAACAACAAAATTCTCTCCCCCCTGTTTGCACATAATTTCACTGATGATGATACCAGTTTTAGCCAATAAGCTCATCATACACCTCAATCTTTCTGCCATTCAGTGGCTGACAAGGCCTTGCATTTTTCTTGCAATCTGAGTTCACTGGAATTTCCAGTGCGGCTATCTGCTCTTTCGAAATCGATCTCACCTGCAGAATTTTTTTTCTTAGCCATTTCCAGTGTATCTATATATAATTTCTACAGGAAAACATACCTTTCCGAGGATGTTCCATGTGACATTCCCCGAGCATGGAGGAGTGGTAAGAGAACCAACATATCTGTAGTACTTGCGGCTACTTCGCTTCAATTGCTTGATATCCAAGGTACCAATGGGAATTTCAGCTATTTCATCAGCTTTGCATTTCTCCTTGGCCAATTCATTCAAACCATTCATAATCTGAAATCATAAATTTCAACATAGACTTAATATCCCATTCTTTAGTTTGAGTTCTGAGTTGGAAAAAATCAGAAGCAGCTTGTCCTGAAGTAAGGAATGAATTTCATTCCTTCGCTTGAAGTTTTGAAGCTTCCTTGACGTTTTTGTAAGATTTTCTCCTCAAAAGGAGCAGTAAAGCGTTGGCGGGTGTGAAGAGAACTTTACCTTGGCGACGAATGGATCGGTATCATTTTGTTGGTAGAGTATAGCTACAACTGCAATGCTGTGATCTGCTGCGCTGTGGACCAAATGAAGCTCAGCAGCAAATCTGTATCAATGAAAGTGTCAATGTAATTCAACTTGTCGCCATATCAAATATATTCCAATGTTGGGAAAGGCTAAGAATTTGGGTAAAGATCTTAAATTCTATTATTAAACCAAAAGAAAAGAAAAAGGACAATGATGTTATCGAATATTCCTGTTAGTAAAATGTTGAATTGATCAAAGTTCAATTTCGGATAATTTTAAGTAAAAAAAAAATTGTTGTTAGAATTGAACAGCAGGGAGATTGGATCAGAAACTGTTCACTTGTCCAGGACAAAACAATTAATGAAAGTAGAAGTGGTCAAAATAAGATTAAAACAAACTACAAACTGATCAAACCAATAATTGTTGAAGCTGGTTAGACTGGTTCTGTTTAATTAAAATTTGTTTTAAAATTCTTTTTTCTCCTTAAAATTTTTTGTAAGTAGTAAAAATCAAAATTCTAACTTCTTCATGATTAAAGAAAACTCAAATCTCTTATTAACAAATAAATATAAATATTGCTATATAATCTGATTAAAATTATGAATGAACCATTTTTATTGTGGGTGAGAGGGCTGATTTGCATGAGCTAGGCCCTTGTTTTTTGGGTGGGTGGGGGGGGGGGAAGAGTCCATGAAAGTGAATTGGCCTCGATAATGCAGCAACTTGAGGCCCAGAATAAAATTGGAGCAACCCCAATTCATAAGTATTCACAGACAGAGAAAGAGAGTGCATACTGTTCTCCATCAATTAGGTGCTCAGATGGTACATGCCAGTGCATTTGCCGTAGTTCGTAGTTTTTGCCATCTATGGATACCTCTCCGGCATATTCCTCGAAATGCAACTGCAATCAGAATTCATGAAGCCAGCAAATTAATTAGCATTTATAACTTAAACATGATAAAAAATGATATAATTTAAATTTTTAATAAAAATTGAATATAAATTTTGTAAATTTTAAAAAATATGATTTGTGTTTGGGGACTCGAATAGTAATATAATAATTTTTATATCATAGATATATATATTTGATATAAAATAATCAGACAAAAACATAGGAATTGCCAAAATGGATGTTAAATTGTTCATTCTTTTGTGTGTAATGTTCTAACAAAGCGAAATGAAATAGGAAGTTTGGCAAACAACCCCAACATTGAAGCCATTGTTTACGAGGGTAGCATTTGCAGGTTTATAATTCCTGGTTAAAGGTTTCAATAGTTTGTTATGGACAGTCAGATTCTTCAGAATGTTTATAGGAGACTGCGTTTTCCCGGATGAGCATGGTGAGAATGTTGGATCCAAATTTCCCCACTTGTCAGGGCCATTGTTGTCAGAGTAACCGAACTTAATTGCACCAGGCACTAAAAATGAAAAATCAAGAACCGAGTCAGGGAAAAACACAGATCATTTCCAAATGACTTAGCAGCAAAACATGATCATACCATCACTTGCAGAAGCAATGCCGAGAAGCAAAGCAAGCGCGAAGACGAAGAAGGAGATTCGAGGGGCCATTGATAATGTGATGCAAACCTCGAGCTAGACACTGCACAGTCTCTTCACCTTGAGAAAAAAATAACTGAAAGAAAACCTATATTACCCTATGTTTTATTGCTCAACTTGTGGTGGCTACGGTTGCGGTCCACCACAATATTGCTGTTATTTTTGAGACAGTATCAGCTAAACATAGCAGAGGTTTCTCGAGAGTTTTGGGGCACCTTGAATTTTCATCCTTTGTCTATTTATATTTGCAGTGAGTGATAATATCCGAATGTCATGTTCTGTTAAAAAAACTGAAGTCAAACCTTAAATTATTCATGGTTGAATCTTGTCTGTTATCAACTTTGGTGATTAGAGGTAAGAGGCCTTGATTAAATTATATAAGTGGGGAGAGAGAATATATGGGATAAACATAAACAATTAAAAAGGTAAAATATTGTTTGGAGTCCGTTGATACAGTGTTTGATTGTTAATTTCAGTAATCAGATAATTGAATCCTAATAATCACTGATTTCAAAACAACCAACGGCCATGGAATATTTTCACAGGGTTAAAGTGAGGGCATGTGACATTTGATGCAGAATCAGAGCAATTATTTTTGTTAAATTATGCGGAAGGTTCATGTATTTTATCAAAATTATAAATATAGTTTATATTGTAATTTATATAAGTTTAATTCTCATATTATTTTAATTTGATAATTTTAATTTAATCACTAATTTCGTCAAATTTTTATTGTTAAAATGCTGACAATCTTAATTACGAAATTAACTAGAGAGATTAAAGTTTAAATTTTGTGTGAATACAAAAATCATATATCTAATTTGATAATTAATTTTATTTATTTAAATTATCATATTAATAAAGTGAATATCACATTAATAAAATCAATATTTATGTCATCAAATCAACGATTACATTAACAATTTTAATAATAAAAAATTAATGAAATTAATGATTATCAAATCAAAATAATATAAAAACAAAATTTATATAAATTACAATACATAAATTAAATTCAAATTTTTGATACAGTATAAAAATTTTTAACAAAATTTGACTGTTATTTTTTTGGTTTTTCAAAATGTCCCATAAAGAATTAGTATTTGTTAGGTCAGGCGTTGGGCAGCAGTAGATTGAACCCAATAATAGGCCTTTGAATATTGATTGATGATTTCACTGAACCATTTCTTTTCGAAGACAAACAGCACTGACTAAAGTGGAAAAAAAAAAAAAGAAATTGCCACTATTGAGTTGTTGCAGGAACCAGAAAGGTTGACATCCATTCTGACCACAAATCTTACGATTTTGTGTAGGCAGGCAACTTTTCTCTGTTGGAAAGCCTCACTTTTGATAAACCAGAGAGTTTCACTTGCTCAAAAGTTAGGTCGCCATTTTTGTTTTGAGAGGAAAAGTTGCCACTACTGAGTTGGTCCTTGGCTTTGGAAGAAGCATGTATGATTCATGAAAACAATCAAAGATAGATCAATTGCAGAGTTCCAAAAGAAAAAAAAAATCCACCTGACCAGTACCAGAAATAAAATGTTTGGCAAACACATTGGTAACAACAATTATTTAATGGATCAAACTCCAATTTTGGTTTCAGCTTCTTAACAGTTTTAAGTATTTTTTCCTCCACTATCTGTATAAAAGATGGCCTGGCCTTCACTAGAGTTGGAGAGCAGGTATCGCTAGGTTAAAAGGAGCACTTTCACCCCCAACTCAACAAATAACCGCCTTACGCTAAAAACTCACTAAATGATAAAATACAAAAACGATATAACTAAAAAATAAAAACATGATATAAAAATAATATAAATAAAAAATATAAAAATAATATTGACTTAAAATTTTAAAAAAATCATAAATAAATCTAATAAAATAAAAAATATATATTTTATGATTTTATGTCGAAACAAATTATAACATGTAATTTTCATTAAAAACACAATATGAATAAAACATTTTACATAATAAGATGACACGAATTATCATATCTATTAAAAATGATATTTAGAATGTGACAAAGTTAATAAGACACATTGATACAATACAAAAACAATACAAAATTAATCATGTGTTTTTTATAATTGCATTTCATATTTTAATCATGTCGATACGTTTAAAACACGATATTACACATGTCGTGTTTCGTTTCATATTTTACACATATTACATGTAACATGATTAATTAATTGTATTTTAATCGTATTATTATATCAATATGTATAAATGACACGTTTATAATCCGCATATAATTATATTTTAATATTTTTATTATATTATTATTTTGATTTAATTTTGAATTGTTTATTAAATATTTTAGTATTAATTATATTTAATAATATATAATTATGTTCATATTACTCAATCCTAAAACAGATTAAAACGTGTTAGTTGTAACATATATAATAAATGTGTCGTATTTTTATTTTGATTATTCGCGTCATTTAAATATTCATATCATGTTTATCTAAAAATAGTTCTAATTGTGTTTAAAATTGTGTTTGATCTAAAATATAACACGACAGAAATTGTCATTATAGGCCAAATTTAAAGAGGTATTCCATCGGTCCCCAAACCTGTGCCTCAGTTTTTTTTTTTTTTTTTTTTCGGGGTGGGTTGGGGATAGCCAAATACTAACTCCCCCTGGTATGTACATGGTTTCATTCCAAGTGGATGGAATCATGGAACCTACCAATATACAAGTTAAAAAAATCTTTTAAATGAGAGTTTAGGGATAAGCTCATGCTGAAGAAATGCTCAAAGCTGAAACCAAAACCTACTTGCATGTGATTGTCAAGATTAAAAATCTTTTGGAATCTCTGGGTTGCTACATCCAAATAAAGAACATAATGCCTGTTTCCAAACTGAAAAGCCAGAAATAGTTTTCACTTGTAACAGGCATTACAAAAGACAAACATCCAGCTGCTACAAAGAACAAAAGCCAAAGAACATCTGCCAAATTGGTCTGAATTTAAAAAGGGTAACCGGGCCAGCTTCACAGTACATAGGAAATATAATATCTGTAACTCAAAGATTGCATTAAATTTGGCTGGCACACGATTCAAGGGAAACAGAATATTAAACAATGGCATTGAGTATTTGAAAAAGAGCTTTCAAAGAGAAACAAATGAAAATGAGAACCTGCATCATACCATTACTAAGGTGCAAAACTATAATTTAAACCATTTATGAAGAAAGATAAATGGGGAGCTCTGGCTTTAGTGTGCAATTGAATTGTTATAGATGAGCAGGAGAACACCTCAAAACAGCTAAAATCTAAAGTTATGGTACCATTTCTGAGTCCATGCACCATGATTAAGATTGAAGGCGACATGACCAAGTTTTGTCTCCTTTTCGAAGAAGTCGGCCTAAAGGCTCAGGATCAGATTCCATTTCCAGGTCCACAATGCATTATAAGAAGCTATCTCGGGTCAATGAAGGGTGAGAGACAATGGTATGCTCATCAATGGACAAATTGACTCTCGGAATGCCACAGAGAATGGTGATAAGAGTAGAAGCTAAGTTACATTATTTGTTGACAGCTCTTTTCACCAGAACTTCAAAGCAGATAATAAGGATTCTTTATTAAAGGTTACAAGGTTAACATACGCATATACTTTCACCTCCACAATGTGAGGACCATATGTAGAACAAACTGATACATTTTGATACGAATTATAATATAGATGGAATAACTGTTCCAACATATCTTATATTGATATTTAGGAATATCAGTCTCGAGAATTGTTATGCGACTGACTTATTCGTCGGAGTGCACACTAGAGTACAAATTTTGGTGTCCTTTATACATATTTTTACTATTAAAAGCTCAAGGAATATCAATGGATGGCACTGTTAATTCTATTGGATTTGATAGCTGTAATTACTAATTTGGAAGAAAAAAGTAGCCTTCCATCTATAAATCTCAAGCACCTAATTTTTCTGTAATTTAAAAATTACATTCTTTTAAATTAATATTTTACTATGTAATTGTAATTAAAACCTTTAAATAACAATATTTATTATAAATATTAATACACAAAGACCTATACAGTGCCACATTAAAGCACCTTTTCATTTGAAAGAAAAAATAATTAAAAAATAGGTAGGAATATGTATAACATAAGATCAGAAGGAAAACCTACCTGGGAAGGTTTTGATTATTACTGAGCATAGGTAGCCCTTAAGTATTCTGCTATTTCTGCACTTTCAAACATTTGCACTCCAGTGTTTGGATCTTCCAAATAAGGTACCTGTCAGCCATTTTTGTAGAAAATACCATTCTCTTTACCATTTGTGGCCCAATTATGCAGCAAGTAAGAATGAATTTTATAGATGTGGAAAACTTGTTCGGAAAAGTACTAATATACCTGAAAATGTCCAGCTTTCTCATAGAGGATCTGCCGTTTTGGGCTGCCTTGAGGACAACTGATAGAAGAGAAAATAAGAACTAGTAAAAATTGTCTCAGTCGCATGTCTCGTTGAACCCCTTGAATGCATAAAAGAAGACGATCAATCAAATCCTTACAAAAACGATGGAAATCTTTTCAACCATTGAAAATGATAAGGAGATAAGGATGACTATGATAACCATTCATACTGCAAAGAGTTGACTCACGGAAACTTAGTAGACAACACATGCTCGATATATCTTAGCTCATTCACAAATTTTTGGTGCATATGCAAGTGCAAGTATAGATAGGTTTCTCAATTCTTTACAAGACTTGTATGAAATCGTAACCATGAATATGAAGCTGAATATTTGGCAATTGCATGTTGAACAAATGACTCAAACACCTAAAATCCTGACGTTATTAAAATTAGAGAGTGCATGTAACCAAATATAGTTGAATGTTCATGGACCATTAACATACAAGCAAAGAGGATGCTTTAATGAAATTGACCTAATTAAGCCAGAGTGATTATTTAGACTTTACCTGCGTTGAATGTGTGGTAACTCTAATTCCACCAGCACTTCTCACTCAATCTTACATAATGGGGAGCCCTAAAAGGAAAATAAAAACATTTTAAGGTCAAAACTTGTATACACATTTAAACTATAACAACTTTTTACACATATATTGTTGGGAGATCAAAGTTGCCTCACATTTTGGAGAAGGAACCTAAACTGCTGAACATAAATATCTTCAAAAATCAAGATTTTTAATATTGTATTACCTCAAATGACCATATCTCAAGCGGTTTGGGAGGCAAGTTCGATGGAGTGTAGGAAGTTCCCTGCATAAAATACGATAGGGTTTAGGGTGTCCTTGTAGCATTTTCCAGAAAGCAGCAAATGTATGCAGTAAAATTTAGCAAAATTCCTTTAGGGTATAAACATGTCAATAATGCAAAAAAAGAGGAAAAATAAGAAAGAGAAAGAGCTTCTTCACAAAGAATTTCATATCTGTTTTACCTTTCCCATGCAACCAATCATGGCAAGGCCTTCGGTCAACGTCTGCAATACAAGAAAATTTTAGGAATGTTTCATAGAGCAACAAAAAATAATTATCTCACAGAAAAAAGAACAATTATTATAAAAAATGCCAACCGTCAGTGGACCAATTGATAGCATGCGAGGAACACTTCCATCACCTAAAACAAGATAGAGCAGGGTAGATGAGTAGGTGATCGTAGCAAAATAAGTTACTGGCAAAAAACTACAATGATAGTTGAAAACTTTGAGTTATCTTAGATACGCGTCAACCAAGGGGGGTAGTAATCAAAAAATGTTATACAAGTAGCTCTTAACCTAGAAAAAGTAAGGAAACACATGATATTTTCTAAGAGGCCAATTTTAAAAATAGAAAGCAACTATATCACTATATGGAAGACTAAATGTATGTATCTAGTATTGATATATCCACAAATATGATATGTAGAAAAAAAGGGACAAAACAAAGAAAGATAGCAATAGTATGTTGATGTAACAACATGTATCATATTTTCCAACCAGATACTTTATTATTTCATCTGATTCATACATAGCAACTCCTGTATTTGGATCCACCTGAAACCAGAAACAAAGCATTAAGTCAAACTCCCAACATCACTCTTTTTTAATGTCAATTCAAATGCTTAAATAAAGAAAGTATAAATCTCAAGAACCAAACGAGGGGGAAAAGTGAAGGATAAGGATTAACTAAGCAAGAAGCTGTGGAGTGTGGACCAAAGGAAAGAAATGATATCTAACCATGTATGGAAACTGCTGCTTTCCACCCATCTGAGCAACCTTGGGTAAAAAATTTGGACCATTTTTGGGGCAAGGGTAAAACAAAACATCAAGATCCAAAACTGAAACAATTTCCCTAACCTGTGTATGATCACAATGTCAGTCTAAAACATGAAGAAGTTCATGAAATATGATTTTAGTCATATGTCAGAGGAAAACAGTGAAGTTTCTTGTGGACCTTATATATCATGCTTAGTGGCTCTAGTTCCATCTAAAGATTTATAAGGAAAATATTAGAAGAATAACTCAATAGAGGTCCTCTTGGGGGAAGTATGGCTATCACCAATTAGAACCACAAATGTTATGTCTCAAAAACTAAATGTTGATGCCTGTGATCTTCCTGTCATGTTAAATGGGACCACTCTATACAGAAATACATTGAAGTTGGTATTTCCACAAAAACGGCAGCATGGTCATGTCTAGGTAGTGTAAGATAGTGTCCAATGGGACATTTGCTCGTTAATTTATCTTCGTAAAGGTAGCAAGAAAACTCAATTATAGAATGCAAGAGAAGTAAAAAAAGTGTGAATGGAAGCAATTATTTACTACCTTTCGACAAAATGGACAACTGGAGTTGCATTCAGTCCACCATTATCCATAATTTAAAAGAGAAAAAAAAAGAAAAAGGAAACACACAGGGTCAAACTTTTCTTCATCAGAAATGAAACATGAAAAAGTAAAGGGAAAAATAAGGGTAAAAAGGCTATACATACTGAGGAATAATGAAAGCCGGCAATTAGCACAAGCAACAAACAAGGGAAAGAGATAAAGAAAAGGAAATTTGAGTACCCTTCAAATCATATATCTCAATAGGCTTCTCTGGACGAGGGCCTATCTTTGATGCCTCTTTCAACTTATAGCCTGTTAAATATAGCCAACCGATCAACATTTAACAATGAAATTTGAATACTATTTAGACAAAATAAAGGCTCAACTATGAAATAAATGCTTTTCTTCCACTTTTTTCCTTGAATCTAGACATGCACCAGACTTTGACAAAATGATGCAGAGAAATAAGGAATGAAACAACAATTGATCCCATACCTCCTAGTTCTAAACAATATCGGCCAGGTGGAATCTCATTCTCAGAAACAAGAGATGCGGAATAGCTGCTACATTACAAGAAGATACAAGATTATTAGAAGAAACCTACAAAATCCAATGCCTTAAACGTAAATCATCAAGTGAAATGACACAAATACAGCCTATTCCACTAATTATTAGGAATGTAGTAGAGGGCTTCTTTTCTTTAATCAACCAGGTGCCTGTAAAGTAGCATTGAGTACATTTGCTACTGGACATTAATTATCATTAACAAAATTTCCAAGGTGTATATAACCAAATATCCAGTTAAACAGTCCAAATGGATTGTTATAAACCTCAATTTATTGTGTTCATGCTTTAATTCTTCATAGCATACTCAAATTCATTTACAACAATGCCATCAGAGCTAACAATACCAATAATTAAGAAATAATTCAAATTCATCCCAGTTTCCTCATAACTAAAACTTCATTCCGTTTATTACCAACCCTTCAATTTTCTCATGACAAACAAGTAAGTCAAAAGAATCCCACCAAATTAAATAAACAAACAAAAGAAGAAAAGAAAAGAAATCTCCATACCCAGAAACAAAAAACACCAGTTCCCCACCGGAAGAACAAGGCAAGAGTTGCCCCATAGATATCCCAAGTCTTATCTGGTCTAACTGCAAACCTCTTTGGCTCTGGTGGCTTGAAGTTTGGAGGAGGAGCAAATGCTGTGGTTGAAGAAGAAGCAAAGCTTGGTTTTTGCTCTTCCTTGGTACCGGTAGTAGCAGGAGTGGCTTGGTAGTTTGAGGATTCTGATGAGGCTTTAATGGAAATGAAGGGTGGACTTGATTGTATACGCAGGGCAAATGGCGAGATAAGTGGGAGTTTGGGGATGTTAAGGATTCCCACCGTGGCCTTGGGTTGATTAAGGTTTTTGTTATGAGAGATTTGTGTGAAAGAATAGTTCCTGTCTTTGATTTTCTGTTTTACGTAGAAAAGTGGAATTCCTTGGTTGTCTTGTTCATGTTGGTACAGATAAGGCTGTGACAGCCGACAGGTAGTTAAAACTTAAGCGTAAGCCACCCCAGAACCCAAATCTCGACGTCTGGTCTTCGTGCCACTCACCGTTCACCATCGTCCACATCTGCTAATCGAAATCGTACTTTCTGTAAAAAGCAAATCGGATTTCATATGCAAGACACGGCTTTTGGTGAGAAAAAGAGGAGTATTCTCCCCCATTATGAAGGAACAAAAAATATTTGATCTGCTTGTTCTTTTTCAAGTCATACGTCTATGTCCAAGCTGAAAAATAACAAAAATTTTTTGTTTTATTTTATTAGAACTTGAGACCCATATTTGAAGAGTTCTTTCTCTTTCACTTACAGCTTGTCCAAATTTCCAATAAATTCTCTTCAACTTAATGGGATGAAATTTCCTTCATATAACATAGAAACACAAAATCAGAACATGAAATTGAATCTGTGAAATAACAAAGGCTTAATGTTTGTGAAGTGCATTTCATTAAAACAAATCAAGCCTCATCTGAAAATCGCGGGAAATATTCCTTGGCTTCCATAGTCAACTTCTGTAATACAACGAGGCAGAATGGCAGATGATCCTGCAAGCCAGGAAAGTGAAGTTCTAGGGGTAGCGATCTTCAAAGTGGGACAAATCAAGGGTTTGACTTGATTTGCTCTGGAGAGGCAGAGTTTAGGCCATGTCTTAACCCACCTTAAGGGAGCACCTGCTAACTCGTGAAGAAGGGCTGGGGCTTGGCGCTACAAATCTCGTTTATGCCCCCTCCTGTTATTGTCATGCCAAGCAACAACATCACCATATGCTAAGTTGCCCCCGAAAATATCCAAGGCACTTCCTACAGTAACATCCACACGCCCCTTCCCCGCTTCTTTGATCGTCTCTAAATCATCCATTAATGTGACACCACCAGCATAAGTGACAGGAATCTGCAAAACAAAGACCATACTATGTCAGCAAAATTTGCCAGAAATCTACCAGAGCCCCTGGGCATTTTACAATCACAAGATAGAAATAAGGAAAAGCAAAATGCACTGAGGGACCAAATGAGGGACTAAAACACCGTCAAGGAAAAGTATGTGCTACCAACCGGAGAGTGCTTGCCCAGTAATGCCACAAGATCTTTGTCTATTCCCAGCCTGTAACAAATAAACCATTGCAAGTTATAATACATGGGGAACTTGTCAATGCAGTAATAAGTAGCAATTAATAGAAGCTTTTAGAAGGATGGAGCTAGACAAAAGCAAGGCTGGCAGCAAGAATCAAGTCCACGGGTTATGACGACATTTATACTGAAAATTATTAAGATAGTCAAGAGATTAAAAGCAGCAAGAACAGGAGATAACTGATGAAACAACACAATCACATAGTTCAGATAAGCAAACTGACGGCTGACAGCAAAAATTTAAATTCAGATCAAATAATTGACAAGTCAGAATCTTAATTGACCATCATGATTTCAAAAACCAACCAGATAAAAACTATAAGGGTATTAGAACTAGCAATAAATGAAGTTTCCATGGTGTAATAGATACAGTTAGGACTTACTTTTTCCCTTCAACATCCACACCATGAACCAAAAATTCATCTGCATAATTAGCAAGAAAATGCAATACTTCCACATCAAGATAGACATCACTGAACTTTTGCCATCTGTCAGTGACAATGGCATATTTGTCTTCCTGCAATAAAAAACAGCATGTTATAATTGAAATAACCATAAAAATCAAGCAGTCCATCAACTCAGTAGATAATATTCAGAGCGAGGGAGTAAAATTGGGGACTCAGGAGTCAGGAGAAAGGGAGGAGAAGGAAGTAGAATGTGCCAGGCAATACCCATACTCAAATGAGATTTCCTAGCATTCAGGGTGCAGAAGACAGAAATATTTCCTACCTTCTTTCTGCAGCTAAGGTCCAAAACAAGTCTCTGTTTCCCAACAACATGGACAAGTCCTTTGAGCCTTTGAAGGTCCATTTGCCCGTTGTTAAATACATACTGTAACAAATCCAAAAAGAAAAGATACATGAGATTCAGAGAACATGTTATCTTAGAATGAACCCTGTACATGTCCTGAATTCATGCCTTGCAACTAAATGTGTTACAGAATGTCAAAATTGATTAACATACTGAAGTAACAATGATATGGCTGGCTCCTTCCTCGATGTAACTCAAACAATTGTCTAAATTGATCCCACCTCCAACTTGCAGACCACCTAGATTTTTCCAGTCCTCACAATAAGTTCAGCAGAGGAAAGGTCTGTAAGTATTAAACATATTATCAAAGATGAACAAGGATGACACAGCCACTCTCAAGAAAATTCATTTGAAATTTCAGTACAAACGGTAGATGCTTGCATCATGAATTGTGTGTGTACATATTAAACCAGAATTCATATCTTTCCTTCACAGCTTTCATAATGATATCAAGTACTTTTTCTGCAAGATTAGAAAGAAAATGAAAGCAGCACAAAGGTATAACAACAATGGAACCAGAGATAAATTTTAACAGATAGTGAAAAGTTCCCTATTCAACATAAATATATAGCACCAGCACCAAACTAGTTTGCAGTGATAATCTAAAAATACCAGAATTACTACCAAAATGACCTGAACTCAACATTTAAAAGTCCCAATTTACCTAAGAATAAGGCCTGACATTTACAATTGAGAACAAAGTTCCAACATCTTACAATTGACAATTAATTCCAACTACTACTGTTGCATCTATTGGAGTATCTATCTTTAAATCAATAATTTGACTCTGTTTTACAAGAATATCATATATTAATGATATTAGGACACGTCTCAATTGCAAGAAATCAGAGAATTAACTCATCTTAAGGACAAAAATTTGGGCGGCTGTCACAAAAAATACCATGACAAAAAATAAAGCTGAAGAATTGGAATAAACAAATCATGAAATATGAAACTAAAATAGCAGCTTTTACCAGGATAGGCATGCAATGCTTCAATGGCTGCTTCTTGGCTTAGAGGATCAGCTCCAAGCATGATTACATGACCACCCTTTAGCCCATCTTTTTTGTACAACTTCGCAAACTCAGCTGCCGACTTATCTGATTCAAAATTGGTTACAAGGGTTGATCCATCCTCCTTTGAGTCTCTAAGAGTTGACCCAACAATTTGTTTCACTTTCCCCTGATATTAAACCATAATTTAAGTGTCAGGAACTAAAGCAAAAATGTCAGTCAAAGCCCATCTCAGACAAGCACCTATACATAAAGGGGAGACTTTTTCTCCTCCCATAATGCAAGGAATGAGAACAAAGGAATAATAAAAACAAGAAAGAACAATCTATTCTGAAAGAATAAGCATCATTAGGTGCCTTTAACAATGCTAAAAAGACAAAGAATGAAACTGTCTCAGCATTTAATTAACCAACTTAAGTTCCACAAAGAGAATTGAAATGGACACTATAAATCTATAGAAATTGCATGATAAAAAAGTCATGAAAAAGAAATTTGTGAGCTTTCTGAAACCAAAATAAACCCAGCAAATAAATCATTCCTTTGTATTCAATTACCTTGTGAATATCAATGCAAGGTCGAAAACTAACAGCACATCGAACAGAGAAATGACAAGATTCTGCAAAAAAAAACATTTTTAGAGGAAAAAAGTGAGATTTATGAAACTCAATAACGAAAAAACAAAGGTGAAAATAATAGAAGTTGACAAATACTGAAAATTAATGAAGAGCTGGCTCTGGCAAATGGGTGCTTGTTAGAACCATAGAAGGAAGACTTGAAATTCCTGTCGTGGGAATTGGTACTGAGCTCAAAGATTGAAGTCCCGTGGAGGCTGAAAGTTCTCATCTTTGGGTGAAAACACCACGGACTGGGATGAGGAAGGAGAAAGGGTTGTTTTTTTTTTTTTAATGGCAGTATTGCATGTCATATAGCAGGCTCTCTGTCCTCTCCAGTTGGGCCGGGTTGGCTTCTCAAGTATAGAATCAATCCTGTTTATGGCCCGATGAGATGCTATCTCATTAAAACCGAGATCTATGGCTCTAGGGCATGTAACGTTACCTCATCTGTGACAAACTAAAACACCATGCCGTGATGTATCGCCAATTTCCCAAATCTGCAATCAAGCTCTTAAGCTCCTATCCCTTCAACTCTTCTTCAATGTTTATTTATTACATTATTTTGAACCAAAACAAGGTTGAGAGTAAAGCATAGGCCGAAAAAAGTCGTGGATGGTTTTCAAAACTTGACCTGGAATCAAAACAACAACGAGGCAATGGCAATTTCTTGCCGTTCTCTGTAGCCTTTCTCCAACTCGTTATTTTTTGACTGGCATAACGACACGCTTTTTATTTTTACAATAACAAAGAATACCTATGAAGAAGAACCTTCTTAAACCTCTCCAGAACCCTCAACCAAAATGCCCAGAACGATTGCCACCACTTTCTCCACTGTTGGACTCACCCCAAACACCAACACCTTCCCTTTCTCTCTTCCCCACAATTCCCGAACCCCGTCACCAGAGCCAACTCTTTTCCTTCCTCAAAACTCACCTGACCCACCAACCCTTAACCCCACAAACCCTCCTTCACTTTCTCAAAACGAAGCTCCATCATCATCCCATTTTCACCCACTATGACTTCCAAGTTTTCTCTTGGGCTTCCACCTTTGACTTTTTCCGCCATGACCACTCAACTTTCCTATGGATGGCTCACTCCTTAGGCTCCTCTCACCGTTTCTCTCAGCTTCATTCTCTCCTTAGTTTTATAGCTGCCAATCCTTGCCCTTGTTCTCCAGGTATCTTCTCTTGCCCTCAAATGGAACCCCTTTTTCGATTCGTTATCGATGCACTTTGTAGAGCTAGGAAGCTGAATGATGCTATTTTTGCTTTTGAAACCATGAAGAAATTGATTGATGGAAAGCCTAGTGTTGTTATTTATAATGTTTTGATTAATGGGTATTTGAAAAGTGGGGATTTTGGGAAGGCTTTGGGGTTTTATAAGAGGATGGAAAGCGATAGAGTGAAGCCAGATGTGTATACATTTAATACTTTGATTAGTGGTTATTGTAGGAATGGAAAATTTGAGTCAGGATTGGAGTTGTTTAGGGAGATGAAGGAGAAAGGTTGTACTCCTAACGTGGTAAGTTTTAATACTTTGATTCAAGGGCTTTTTCGGGAAAAGAAGGCTGAGGAAGCAGTTAAGATGGCATATGAGATGATTCAGTTTGGGTGTGAATTTTCAACTGTGACTTGTGAGATTTTGGTCAATGGTTTGTGTAAGGAGGTGCAGGTTTCGATGGCATGTGACTTGGTCATTGATTTTTCAAGGAGGGGACTGTTGCCAAAGGAGTTTGATTATTGTGGTTTGGTGGAGGAGCTCTGCGCTGAAGGAAATGCAGGTAGAGCATTTGAGGTGGTTAATGAGTTATCGATAAAGGGAAATGTTCCGAGTTTGATTTCTTGTACCACTTTGATTGAAGGTCTGAGGAGATCTGGGAGAAGAGAAGATGCATTTGGGTTGATGGAAAAGATGCTTAAAGATGGTATTGTTCCGGATAGTGTGACTTTTAATTGTCTCACACAAGATCTTTGTGATTTGGGAAGAACAATGGATGCAAATAAATTTAGATTATTGGCTTCAACGAAGGGTTTAGAACCAGATGAGGTGACTTATAGCATTTTGGTATATGGATATACAAGAGAGGGCAGAAGGAAGGAAGGAGAAATTTTGGTGGATGAGATGTTGGATAAAGGATTTATACCTGACATTGCTACGTATAATAGGTTGATGGATGGGCTCTCCAATCCTAGAAGCTTGGCATTGAAGAAAGTTGGTGTTGTACATAGGTGAGCGGGAGTTGTGATTGTTGATATCAACAGTGAGGAAAGTTGTTTTCTTTGAGAAGTTTTATGACATTTGATCAATTCCCTGCCCATGTTATCAGTTGATTTCAAGAAGGGAGAGAATGCATTACTTAGTTGTGACAACTAGCATGACAGGCACAATAGTTAAAGGAAGAACAAATGTGATGGTCGAAGTGGAAAGAGATGCACTGTGAAGTTCTTTTTGGTTGATATGTGAACTTAGTTGATCGAGGCAATCTTCTGCTCTGTAATTAGCCTGAAGATGACCTAGCAAATGCATATTGATGGAGTTTCATCTTCCTCAGTTTAGAGTACTGCATGGGGGAATTTGACAATAAATCCACTTCAGAGAGCACAAAACGGGATACTATGTGATGAATTGCCAAATCCTCTTGGCCACTAAGTGTAATCAGTTGATCAAAGCAATCTTCTATTCTGTGATTGGGCTGAAGCTAGCCACCTAGCAAAGGCACTTAGATGGAATTGGATCTTCCTCAGTGTACAATAATGCAAGGGTTGTTGGGAAATTTGACAACAAATCCCTTTCAGAGAGCAGGAAATGGGGTACCATATGATGTTATGCTTCACTGTGGTCTTTGGGAATCCATGCTTTTTCTCTGCATATGATTGTCTAACAGCATTTATTTGTTAAGCATCAGCCTGAAGGACAGGACAGTATACTTCTTGCAGAAAATTGGTATACATCTGTTTTTAGGATGCTAAGGAAACAAGGAATAGGTTCGCCTACAGAATAATGCTAAACAGCCTACACTTGCACCTTCCCGACTTCTTCCACTTTAATCTGTGAAGTGGTACCAGCTAATAAGTTACAGCATGGTGTTAGGTTACTGCAAATTTCAACTTCACACATCATAAACTGTAAACATTTGTTGATGTACATCTTTGCAACACAGCAAAGGGAACTATCCCGCACACAATCTGACCCTCCTTTCTTTTTCTTTTCCTTTTACTCTAGGTTCTTCCTTTATGATTTGTGGATATTATATTTACTCAGTTTAATAAACCTAATGACAAATTGGTGGAGATCTTTTTACATTGTGGATTTGGTGGGTACCTTTGGATTATGATATTATTACTGCTTCTTCCTAATTGGCAAGCTAGTGATCTCCCTAGCTCACTCGAATGTTAGTCCTCTCATGGCCACCATTTGCCTTGATGAAGATTTTGCAAGGTAGCAACAATTCTGTATTTCAAGAAACTTGCTTCCAAACAAACACATCTTTCATCAGCTCTAGACTTGGTTGATAGTTTTCTTGTATGTTTCAATTTTTTCTTTTCCCACGATTACAGGGTGTTGTGGGAAGACACTGACTTTAGAGCTCCATGTTCTGAGGCCCTGATAGCTGTCCAGTGTATTAGTATACCTATTTATTATCACAGACCAGCAAAATTACTTATGTTGGTTGAAGACTTAAGTTCGGTTGCTACTTGGTACTAGATGCAGCACGTAATGGTAAATAAAATGTTACAAGTGCTCTTTTTTTGTTTTTTTGTTCTGTGAAAGTTGATAAAATTTTCATGTGTTGAATCTATTCCCATGGAATAATCTCTTGATTTCTTCTCTGTATAATATGTCAACTACTGCGTGCTCGAGATATGGCACAAAAAACATAGGACCAGATAGCATTGTGTATGGTACTCACTGACAGAGACTTGGTTGAGCAAGACTATGAAGAACGAGAGTGGGATAGAGGATTCCGAGAGATTGAGAAGTCAGACTAAGAAGAGGCTATATGGACTATAGTTACTTGGTAATTTTTCCAAGCTCCCTCTGCTAAAGCCTAAATGCATATACATAAATATACATACATATACGTGTATATATATATATATATATATATATATATAGGAAAAATGTTTCCTAGAGTTTTCTTGGTGTCTAAGGTAGTTTTTAGTTTTAGAAAATAGAATTATTTTTTATTTTCATTTTTCGAAAATATAAAAAAAATATAAGTGAAAACGTGATAATTAAAAATGAAAATAAATTTTTAGAAAATAAAAACGAAAATGGATTGAAATATGAAAAAAAATATGTTTTCAATTGTGAAAACAAAGGGTATAAATTATTTTTTTTTCCTTACGTTTTTACAAATTATCATATTTAAATACTTTTTAATGTCATAATTTAATCAATATATATTATATTATAATTAAATGACATTAATAGTAATATTATTGAATATGTTATTTATTTTCTTATTTTTGGATTTTAGAAAATAATTTTTATTTTCATTTACTAAATACATTTTTTAGAAAACAAAAAATAAAAAATAAAAAATATTTTTTATAAAACAAAAATAAAAAATAAAACCGGTAAACATTTTCTCAAACAAATGGAGCTTAAATTTTTCCTATATATTTTTTTCAATTTCTTTTTCATAATTACTATATGCTTGAGCGGCTCAAGTTCGTACAACTTATCAACGTATCATTGTATTAAATGCTTGACATTGAATCTGTCAGTTAGAAATTGCTGATATACCATTCACAGGAGAGGCAATTCTACAAAAGAAAATCAGCAATCTACGCTTCAATGCTGTCTGGATTTGCTGAGGCCAGAGGGTTAGAAATATTGATTTTTCACTAATGTCTGTCATTATAGATTTACCAAACAACTGCATTGTGAATTCAAATCCTCTTCTCCATTTGTTTTTTTTTTTTTTTTGTCTCTTGAAAGGAAAATAGGTTGTGTAAACTGTAAATGATCTGTTTTGTAAACCACTACATAGTTTGAGATGGCTTTGAATGATACATAGAATTAAGTATATGATACTGTACAACTGTTTAGTTTAACTCAAGTAGATCTGAAAAATCAACGGCAGGCCACAAACAGAATTAATTTCTTAGATTTGTTGCACTAAATTACATAGCATCGCTAGTTTTCTACGGCGGATAGCGAACTCGAAGTTAATTTGAGAGAATCAGTTACCTCAACTTACCATAGGAGCAGAGCTAGTAATCTGCACAGCCATACTGCTCATGAATCACAGATGGTTACTGTGAAACTTTCAGGAGTGATTGAATCAATAGAATACTCCCAAGATGAATTTGCATGCCGAAATGCTTTTACTCGTGATCGGTGATTATATGCTTGATAATCTTTACACGAAACAACCCACAGAGTGGAGAATTTCAACAGGCACAAACAACAAAAGTCCTCACACCCACATGTTTAGTGGGCAAAAAGTGAAAGAACATTGCTTGCGCCCACTTTGGACATGCAACGGTGTTTCTATCAAACTGCAAAAGATTATTTTCAAGTGATATGGAAGACCAACATACCTGCATGAATAGAATTATAGGATAAAGATTAGTTTTATTTCCACCGGCTGTAATGTTAAAAACAAAGCTGAATACGTATATTTCTCTCATGGTGTAAGGCTTAACAAGATGTAATCGAAACCAAGTCATGATATCCTCAATACCCGTATTCAGCATGCTAAAGACTTTTATAAGGGATTCAACCAGTAATTAAACAATTTGATTTGCAGAAAGTTCTCCATAAGTTTATATAAATATATATATATATATATATGTAAATATAAAGCATAAGCTTATTTTTGGGAGCTTAAAATGAAATTTGTACTGATTATTTTCATTCTAGGTTAACTCCTTTTAGATTGAACTTTTTTTTTTTTTTTTGCCAGGCTTTTAGATAGATGTTGAACCTTGATCATTAAAGAACTTCTACCCAGAGAGACTAAAAACAACTTCATATGTAAGCACTAAAACATTTTCAGAAATTCTTCTCTCACTTGTTTAAGCATAAGAGAAGTTAGATCTCCATACTAGCTAACTACAACAGAAGGAAACCTTCTATGAATTTTTTTTTTTCAAAATCAAACAAATAGAGCTAAATGCTGAAACTAAAGGGAGAAATCCTTTTCCATCTACTGTATGATAATTCAGGTTTGGTACTTTGGTTTCTATACACCAGATGACGGTCCGTCATATATTCTCCAATCCACAGCAGCATGACATATTTGAGCATCTCAAAGGAGCTTGGACAAACAAGCATGAAAAGGGTTTTCTAGAGAGAGTGTCTAACAAGTTATAGATTTAGGCAAACATTCGATTATCTAAAACGCATCAGATAAACAGATAGTTTGAATTTAGTGTTAATAAGTAGAGTAAAATAAATAAAAGACTGTACATACAAATCACACGCTTACCTAAAAATGTGAAGGCAAATACTATTGTCAGTATCATTTATCTGGATCGTCTATTACCTGTACCAAGTTAGGAAAATCTATCATATCTGGCATTACATGCTCCAAGTCTCCTTTGCAGGTGCATGACCTTTATCAGAAACCCACGTAATCCCTGGAGACCATGGTCACCAGGTGCTGAACTTAGTTCAATACACTGACGCTGTGAAAGAGATAAATACCATAAGATGAGGTCATTGACCAATGCAAAACAGGCTCTCTGCTATAGAGTACTTGATGAGTTATTGCAAAAACTAAGCAATAAGAAAGGTTCAAAATTAACGGCTTTAAAGGTGTGCTACAATACAGATCATTCAAAATTTTGGTTCTTCTTTATAAATTTTATAAACTTTTGAGGTTAAGAACTCAATTTTGTTTAAAGCTGGTAACAGAATCCTGAGCTAACTACTCCACCAGATCTTGACTATTGCTTACCTTAAAAAACCAGCAGCATGACTTCAAGAGATTAATGTTAAGATGGATTGAAGCATTAGCATTGCTAGTGAAACATACCTGTGCAGCATGATAAGCATCAACGTATGATGGCAAACGCCCTTCTTCTCCGTCTTTCAATCTTTTAGTATAATTGCTAGGAATTCTACTCCCATATGCAGTCCATAGATTATTGAAGAACCCAAAGAGATTCATTCTGCTGGAAGAGCCTCTCAATTTGTTCTCAAGGAAGAAACTCTTAGATTTGCCTTCAGTAGCTTCTAAATCCCAACTTCCATCTTCAGCATTCCTGTTACGAGAACTCTCTTGGAAAGAATCCACTGATCTAGACCCAAATTTATAGAACGATGAGAACCTACTTTCCCTAAGTTATTATCCTTCATAGGATCATAATAATGGCTACAGGCTATTATAAGAAACACCATTCATATTCACTTCTTCAATTTCTCCACATTCATTCCTAACAATTCCAGTATCTATTGAGCAAGATGCTGTGGTTGGATCAAGAAATCTTTTCAAGATGTCACTATCATCCAAGTCATAACGGTGATTGTGTTCACTATGATTTCCCCGAGAAAGAAATAATGCCAAACCATCTCTATCTTGTTCATTCAAGTTTCCCCACTCCGAGTTTTTCATGGGATTTCCCATTGCCATTTCCTCCAAGCTTTTCTCAACATTATTTATCTGTTCCCCAATGGCTCTAATAAACTGCTTATGTCTGGAAATCATATCCTCCCTAGAGTGGTACTGATCCATCCTAGTTGATGAGCTAACTGCTCGTTCAACATCTTCCAACTAATTAAAGCAGGCAATAAAATTAGCTAATCAATGAAACTGGGAAAAAGAGTTGCAAAGAGAATACAATCAATACCTGCCATTTTGTTGTTTCGAGTATGGTAGCAAGATCACACCTATGATACCCAATCGAAGTAAGCAATCTCAGGTCAGAATGATCACCTTGAACAAGACTCTGTTCATGCAAAAGAAGGTGAAAAATATTCCATCCTGAAAAATACCAAATGAAATATCATTAGTTTTGAACATTCATAAGAATATATTTCAGCACAATAAATCACTCCACATCAATACAATAGCATAAAAGGTCTTCTACCGTAGCTTAATTTCAATTCATTAGATACAATGAATGCAAAATTGAAAGAAAATCAAAACCAAACTCACTAAACCAACATTCATTTATTTAGATGCCATTATTCCAAAAAACAAAAATCCTAAAGTTTGTTTATATTAAGGCTAGTTGTGGAGAAATTAAATAAAACCAGAAACCCAATTCCACAATTAAAAAAAAAAGAAAAAAATGTTTTTCAAAAGGAAAAACAATAAAAATGAAAACTTTCGAAATGGGTATATTCCATTTTAGGGGGAACAACAAACCTGTCAGCTGAATCTTGAACAACTTCGGCTGCTGAGAATAGACGGTCGGATTCCCACTGAAGCAAGCTTGATCCCATTTTCTTTATATAATCATAAGAAAAATGAAATAAGCGTGATAGAAATTTGAAAATAAAAACTTTGGCTCTCTAAACACATAGGAACCAACGAGAAAATGAACTCCAAAACAATGATCGAAGTAACAAATGAAAGAATAACGAAAAGGGTATTTTCTTTGAATGAAAATTAAATGAGTTTGAAAGAGCAATTCCCCTATGGGCTTTTTTTTTTTTTGTCTGTAAATTGGGAACTTTATAGGGTTTTAGAGTTTTAAATGGGTTTTGTCCTTCTCTTTCTTTTTCAATTTTCCATTTGTTTTTTTTAAACAAATAACTATTTCTGTCAGCTGTTTTATTAAATAATTTTCTACGAAAATTCAAATTTGCTTTATTTAGTATTTTATTTTCTATATTAGTTATTTAAAGAATTAATTACAATTTTGTTATGCAAAATTTAACAAAATGTACAAACCAATTTTGAAACTTTCGAAATGTGATTCTTTAGTCCATTATTCAACATGTTAACATAAAAAAAAAAAAAAAAAAAAACCAAAAACCAAAAACCCTAAAAAAACCCCTAATGAAATACCCAATTTGAAACAAAATAAACCCTTATGGAAATCCCATATTTCAATCAAGAAATTGCCTAATAAAATTCCCCAATTTATAATATAGAGAGCATCTCTATTAATTTGTTTCGATTCTTTATTAACATTTTTAATCATTTTACTTCTGACTTTTTATATTAATTTGTTTTAATATCTAACGAAATATGTGAATAAAAAAAAAATTATCAACGATGTGTTGATTCAATAGTAAGTAATCTGATCCTAAATAAATTTTACTTGCAAAAAATAAAAATTCGAAACATAAAAAAAACCTTCGTTAAAAAAAAAAATAACTTAAATGATCATTGTTTTTAAATCACTAATGTTTCACTATTTGAAATAGTGGCATCATTTTCTTCATCATTTTTCTTACAAAAAAGAAAATTACAATTTACAAGGCACCTTGATTAAACCTAACAAGTCAACACCGGCTTTTAAGCTCATGATTTTGTAAGAGTATCTAAGAGAGTTAACTGATCAAACTCATGGCATAAACGGAATGAGATTCAGATTCCAATCAGCAGTCATTCTACAAAGTGCATCATAGACTATTAGTGTTTTAAAGCAAAAGAAAGCTAAATTCTTTACTTTAAAGCAAAGGAAGTGGTGCAGCCAAAAAGAAGTAACTGAACGCTACTGCTTACCTGCGTCCCAATAGTAGAGTTAGTAGTACCTTGCGAATTTAAGAGTTACTTTTAAGGATTTTTTTTTTCTCAAATTAGATTTTGGGCCTAATCGAATTTTAAATGAAAAACTTAAAATTAAATTTTAGATAAATCAGTTTCGCTTTGTCTTGGTATATATATAAAAAATATTTTTATAAAAAAAAATATAAAAATTTAGATAAATCAAATCGAATTTAAATATAAAAATAAAATCAAATCAAATTTAAATATTAAAAATAAATATCATGTCAGATTGAATTTAGGACGAATAAAATCTCACTCTGATCTCACCCGTTGTCATACTTTCAACCTTAATTCACACTACTGAACAACAAACTACCGTATTCTGTTCCCTCTTTTCATTCTTGACATTACTTTTACCCAGTCCTCTAAATCATTTACCTTCTCCTTCCTCTAAGCATGACTATAAATATTTGGGCATACGATGAGGCAAGATTAGGGCTTTCGGTGCAGAGCAGCAATAGTTAATCCTTATTGACATAAAAAATCCAAGCTTCCTAAACCACTTAAGATCTTTCAATACGTAGGGAAGAAGATTAAACCAAAACAATGACCTTTCAGCTCCTAGTAACCCTCAGATTAAATAAGCTGAACAAAAGATTAGCTGAATACTGTCGAAGTTTATTCATTCATAATACAGAAAACAATAGTAGATTATTGGAAAATAAATCCAGAAATGTCAGCTTCACTTTGTGCATAAGATTCAGACCATCTGGTTATAAGATGTAGTCAAGAATTAAGCTTCATTGTAGGAAGGATGAATGAAGATTCATTTCATAACATTCCACCACAAACCAATGAGGGAATATCAACAAACAACAATATTACTGTTTAAGTCTAATCCCACAATTTTTTTTCTCCAGAAAGGATTGTCCTATGCAGAAGATAAACACTACATGCAAAACTTTGCCCTTAGTTACAGATTAGAACTGACAAATCCATCCATATTAAGGCAAGGAACACTAAAGCTGAAACTTTACTACGCATTATAAATCATGTAGAACTAGAACACCATTAGAGACATTCATGAATGAAGGTTCCTGCATGCGCCATCTACTTTGCCAGAAAAAAGGCCTCCTTGAAGCTTATTGGGCGGCTGAAAACTACTCTCTAGCTTATGGTTTGATTAATCTAGCCACAAGATCCTATGTCAAGTTTAATATAAAATGTCTAATGACTCCTCCCATCGTATATGCTAAGCACAGTCCAATAATATATCGTAAGCACACAATTGATCCTGAAATTCTGAACCACATTCCAGAGGAAGTAAGTATAATGATCATTTTTGAAGCATTCAACTGACAAAGACAAGATAAGATATTCAAACAAAAATGTCATTGATCTCATCAAAGTAAGTTATGGTTTGATTAATCTAGCCACAAGATCCTACACCAAGTTTAATATAAAAGTAAAATGTCTAATGACTCCTCCCATCATATGTGCTAAGCACAGTCCAATAATACATCATAAGCACACAATTCATCCTGAAATCTTGAGCCACATTCCAGAAAAAGTAAATATGCTGATAATTTTTGAAGCATGCGACAGACAAAGACAAGATATTCAAATAAACATGCCATTGATCTCATCATCAAAATAAGCATTGTATGTAAAGAAAAGGCAAAAGCAAAACATTACATTCAAACGAAGTACTTAACCATCTGAATTTCCTTCTGCTTAAAACCACACTTCTCATAAAACACGTTGTTGTCAACACTGCAATCCAAAATAACCTTATAACAGCCCATGGAACGAGCGTGATCTGCCAGAAACCCCACGATTTTCTTCCCCAATTGCATGCCTCTCACATTCCCATCAACCACTACATCTTCAATATGCCCAACCTTCCCACAGTTCCTTATGAACTTCTTCTCAATAAACACACTCCCTGTCGCTACAATCTTACCCGAAAAATCATCTTCGATTACACAAACAAGATGATCATCACCGTACATACTTATTTCTTTAAACCTGTCTTCGAATTCTTTGTCAGAAACAGAATCAAAAACAGTTAGTTGTTGTAAGAGCTCGATAAAACCCTTACTTTTGTCTGAAAGTTCCAGTTTTCGAACCCGGAAATTTTGTTCTTCTTTTGTTGAATTACTGTTCTCCATTTTCTCTTTCCAATTCTCTAGATAGTTAAAAAAAGAATCTTTAATTGAATTAATATTCAATATAAATACAAAAAATAATAATAATAAAGGGCTCAGCAATTCATACCTGTTATGGTTCAATGCATTTGATGTGTTCGATGAAGTTCTTGCCCAAAGTGAGTTGCAGGTTGATGTTTTATTATAGATGTCCTGTGGTTTTTATAATTATAATTTGATCCCTTGATTCTTCATTAATTGTAATTATACCCTGTCGGTAAGCGAAGCGACCTTTGGGTGGTCATAAATTGTGTTTGGCACGAGCTTTTTTCACTCAACCGCTCCCAAAGAGAAAAACCCAGAAACATAGGAAAAGAAAAGGTCGAAGCTTTAAGCCATGAAACCGTGATAAGAACAGAATAGTTAGTAAATAAAAAATAGGAAAATCGAAACCCCATGTCGAGATCACTGATTCAACGCATTTCTCCATATTTCATAGCTCGAATCAGACAGAACCACAGACTTTTAAGGTCCTCCTATTCTTCATCTTCTTCAGCTCTTCGTGAGGCTTCTTCTGAATCTTCTGAATCTCCATTTCCATCTCTCGATGCTATTCACATGACAGATAATTGCATCAAGGTAAAAAAAATTATAAAAAAAAAACTTTTTTTGCTTTATGGGTACTTGATTTTTTCTTTTGTTTCATTTGTATATTTTACCATTTCTAAGTATTGTTTATCGGTTTTGTTTTGTTTTATTTTTGGTATTACCGCTTTGTTGGCTTTTTCCATATTAGTAATTGTTTTTGAGAGCGTTCTGTAATTTAATGGGGGGTTGTGGTTCTGCTGTTCTGTTTGGGTGTTGAAAAAGTGCAGGAAAAGATTGAATTTTTTGAATTATCTTAATTTCTTTTTGTGTAAAATCTAGCTTGTGAGAACATATATGTAAGTGCTGTAAATTTTAATATTTTGGAACATAATTAAATAGAAACATTCATTCAATTTCTTTCTCATTCCTATTTCACTTTCTGTCACAATCTTCATGCAGCCTCCTTTTTTTCCCTTTCATATGAGGTTATGTAATTTTTGTTCTATCAATCTTTTCTTGTTATAAATTGATACTGAAATATATTGTAAAAAAAACCTGTCTTCTTTCTTCACTAAAGACTTTCGACCGACTTGTATGAGATACTGTAACAAAATTACAAAATTTAGGTTATGGACCCAATAACTTTTTACCCATTGCAGTGAAATTTGAATGAATAACCTTGCTTATTTCTTTGAATTATGTTTCAAATGGTTGGTGATAAATATGCTGCTTAAATGCTTAGATAATCTGCATTTGGTCCTTGTGGTCATTTTCCCATTGACATTCGGGATGCCTTGCAGAGAATGAAAGAATTGCAAGCAAGTGAAGAATCATCCGTGGAAAAGATGCTTCGATTGAGTGTAGAAACAGGAGGATGTTCTGGGTTTCAATACGTTTTTGATCTGGTTGACAAAACCAACCCAGACGATAGGTTTCTTTCTTCTCCTTTCTTCTTTTTTTTCTGGTTTGACGAAAAGAATGCTTAATTTCTTTCTCTCTTATTACTACTGTAACCACTTTTTTTTTATTCTATTTCCAGAGTTTTCGAGAAAGAAGGAATAAAATTGTTAGTTGATAATATTTCCTATGATTTTGTAAAAGGAGCAACCATTGATTACGTTGAGGAGTTAATTCGTTCAGCATTCCTGGTAAGTCATGTTATCTTGTTGGGAGCATAAATGTGTCTGTGATGTTGTTTTAAGTTCTAGAATAGAAGTAATTTTCCTCTAGCTAATTGATTCCCTGTGATATCTTCTAAATTGATTGCTGGTAAGCTGCACGCCTTCCTTGTGAATAATGGAGATCTCCATAAGATGCAAATACTCTTCATTTATTGTGGCATGAGAATGTTAAACATCAAAATAGGATGCATTTTTACGTTTTTTAGGCACCTCTGAATCTATTTGAGGTTATTGTCTTGCTTTTTTCCCTGGTCTATTTATGTTAGCTCCAGAACTAGCCTAAAGAGAGTTAAGCAGTGTCCTGATGGTACTCCATGCGACTGCAGGAATGATGCTAGAATCTTCGTGATTAGATTTGTTTTTATTTAGTTGGATTGGAAAAGGTGGACTAATTATCATCAAGTTTGGTGGGATAAGGCAAGATTTTGTTCTATATTAGAAACTGAGTCACCCAAATTCCATATTGGTTTGGAAAAATTTGTAGTGCTCCTCTTAACAAGGTTTTAGCTCATTGTGGTGGTTTATGTATTGCATGTCCATCAGATGATCTTCCTAGTCAAATTCTACATAGCCTCGTAGCATCTATGTGAACCTGTTTAATGATGCTATTTTTCACTTCTAATTTTGCTTGAGTGTGATATTCCCTCTTAATCTTCCTACTTACATTTGTTTAATGCTACTACTACGAAGTTAAATATGCCCAACACTCAGTCAATACTCTTTAAAACTTTTTCTTGGTATGAGATGTGAACAAAAATGTATGAAGTAACATTGGGATTAATAGGGCCTATTGACCCTTTAGGTGTGATTCATAAATGTGTACATCAAATTGTGCACTCACCTTAAAATGTTTCTATAATCAATTATAACTTACAATTCTGACTACTAGCAAGACAACACAGGCACTCCATCAATCACTAATTTTGTCTGCATCACTGCTTCATTATGTAAAGATTCTATTCAGATTTCCTTCTGATATTCTTCAGCGTGATATAATTGGTTATAATCAGATGGTGCAAAAGGATTATAAACCTCAGGCAAAGTCAAGTGGCTTTATGTATCCACAGAATTAGAGTTATAACGCCACATTAAATGATATTTCACTTCTGTCACCTTGACCTCTTTTGTGCCGTGTAAAACCTATGTAGTGGTCAGCTGCAGTGTAGCACCGTTTTATGTGAATTATCATGAATCTAGTGTCTGGTTGTTGGTGCCACCGTATTTAGTGTGTTTTCAACAACTATTTTACCTAGTATGGATATGCCATAAGCGAGGCTGCAGTGGCTGAATTCCAATTTCTTGTGCAGGTAACAACAAATCCAAGTGCAGTTGGAGGGTGCAGTTGTAAAAGTTCATTCATGGTGAAACAATAGGTCTTTCAAATACATTGCCCATACTTCCAGTGAGGCTGAGAGTATCAGCTGACGGAACGATTCAGTGAATCTTTTTTCTACCAGATTTTTTTGTCATATCAACTACGAACATTATGCATATTTCATATGTAACATCATAATGTAGTGAGGGCACTGCCGCTTATCTATTAATTAGGAACTCGTATGCTGTATTAATGAGTAAGATTACTCTTTAGTCTATACTCAAATTGATGATCGTCTTCCTGTACTTTTTATTTGAGACCAACTACTGACAAGTTAGTATTTAACCCTAAATCCAATAAAACGAAACCACAAAAGTGTGCGCCATTCCTGTGTGTTTCTGACATGAATACAAATGTTCTTTGCTCATGCTTGCTCAAAAACTTCTGCACCATCTTCACATTGGGTTTTTAAAATGTCAAATTCTTGAATCTTGAAAACAATGATGAAGTTTACAGGACAAACGTGGCTCTCTTCAATTATTCACGAACAAGAACTTGAGAATTGTGGTTTCACTAGTGTCGTAGGAGCCGGTTATTTAGAAAACAATGGACAACGACAGGGTAGGAGAGGATGCTCACACTTCTGATGTCAAATGTTGTTTCTCTTGTATTTCCCTTTAAACTAGTTCATAATCTCAGAATGCTTCACAGTCAAAACATAAATGTCCACAAGTTTCTGAAACAAAAATGGCCTGCAACTGGTTTTTCCCCCTCAAATACCCCGTTGAAATCACTGCCCGAACATCCATTCTATTCTATCACCATTCAATTAAAGGCAACCAAATTACAAACTTACAGACTCTAGTCCTTGACAAAAATGCAACTATAATGAAAATGTGGGTTCAGTCATTCATGCTGAGATTAATCTACATTCAACAATCACAAATCGGACAGTGATGCAAGAAGTAGATCAGTATACATCGTAGCCATCCATCAATTCTGAATAATAATCCAAAATTTTCAAAGATGATTCAATTCAACCAGCTCATGGTTAAGAAACAAATATGTTCCACCAAAACAAATAACATTTTATTGCAACAATGAGCATTGCTACCTAATTGATATATGCTCAGACCCTATCCTCAATAACAACTTCAAAATATCCAGAAAGAGCAGGATGATTTCATTCCTCTGATTGCCTCTGTCCTAACACTGGAATGTCTTCATATCGTTTCTGTTCAATAGCAATAAAATCAAATTTACATGTTAGTAGATGGATTACTTAAGCTCTGGAAGTAATTGATTATTGCAGACAAAGACCAGCAAACATGCAGTTGTAAAGCCACTAAGCATACAATTTTTAATGATGGATCAAATCAGATAAGCAAACCAAATCCATATAATCATTATCAAATTGCAACATATTTGAGACTTGGAAGAAAGAAGAAAATATAGCATTAGAGAAGGCTATATCACATTGTTTAGGAAGAGGAGAGAGAAGAGAAAGAAAAGAAGCAAAAATACTTCACTTTTGGCAACACATAACCATGCACACAACTGACAGTAGATAATAGCAAAGCAACCTAAGAGATTCAATATAAAAAAGGTAGCAAGTAACGTCACCCACCACACAATAACAATATAAAGTGCTGCAATTGTTGAAAAGGTGTCACAGCCTTCTACAAAATTGCAACATTTATTTCATGAAAAGCCAAATTTCAAAGTTTATGATATTTGAGCTTGCAAGGAAACTACAACCCTTCCCAGATCCTTCCTCCGGAAAGCATATCACAAACAACAAATGAGACAAGACACATTCCCACAGTTTCAAAATCTTCTAAAGACAGTTTCCCAGGCATCTAATAGCACTTACAAACTATGGAATAATAATGATGGTAGTTCTTGACAAAAAATTGACATTTACATAAAGACTACAGATAAGTCACAGAATCCATCATGGATATACTTGGTTCCAGAAAACCATCAAAAAATAACCAGTACAAGATTATTATATCTAGATTTCTGAAATTGGAATGAACCACGTAAAGCAGAGGCACCTTGGGCCATCTTACTTGCTATAAAAGTTTAAACAACTAGTCAATCAGGGAGTAGGGACTATCCTCTCCACAATGCAATCAAATACAAATCCGTGTGTGATTGTGCAAAGTAATAATGAATTGATGACCAAATTTGCTAATAATATTCCAAACTCCACACGCACAAATAAGCTGCCCATGCCATAAAATGCACAAAAAAAAAAAAAAAAAACTGATATTCGTAAGATTAGAAATGTTACCCCAACATTGTTGTATTCCCAGAGCTTATGGACTCCATAATCCACAGCCTACAAAATTCGAATTAATTAGAATAAGAATCTTCACCATTCTTTCTCATTAGACCAGAACTCATAAACAACTAATATTTAAACCTTATTAGAAACTCATCATTTACAAGAAAAAACCAAATAATCGATAAAAATTAACAATCCCCGGACCAAAAATATCCCAATCAGAAATTAAAAAACCCTAACCTTCTCCAAAAATCAACTATAAAATTTATTCGAAGAAACGGATCAAAAGTGGAAATAGTAAGGGATTCTATGCGAAAAAAAAAAAGTTAAAATTTACCCGTTCTCCAAGGAAAGCGCCGGCGATGACGAAGGTGACGTAAACGGAGTTACGGCGCATGATGACTCTGTAGAGACCTTCGAAGATGCCTCCTTGACCTCTTCTTCGAGCTCCATAATCCATGGCGATTCGATAAGGTAGAGGGAGTTCTCTCGCTGGGATCTGCGATGAGGGTTTGCAGAGATGCTGTACGGTGAACGCGAAGAAAAGGGAAATTTTGTTTTGTAACGATGAACTTTTGAGAAGGGTTACCGGGTCGAACCGAGTGATATGGAATTAGATTTGCTGGGTCAACGGCCCAATGGATTGGATTTTGTTGCATTTTGCTTTCCTTTTTTTTTTTTTTTCCTTTTTACTTAATAATTAATACAACCTTTTTCATTGGGCATTTTTCCTTATTTTAAATTGGATGAAAATTGTAAATAAAAATATCTCTAATTTTATAAATTGAAATATTATGCAATAATGGTCAATGAATATATGTGATAACTATCTAATCTTACTTATGAAATTTAAAAATTTACTATTAATATATAAAATAATAATTTATTTACAATTAACTCTTTTCTATGAAAAAATATAATACATCTCATTTCAAGCTTCACGTGTCAATTCTTATAACGATGCACTATTGTGTTTTTTACAAGGAAAAAACTTTGTAGGTTAGGAAGGCAATTAAGGAAATACATTATAAAGGAAACAATTATATGATTGAGGATTTGAGGGTGCATGAACCCTAACACGTGCACTTTTGTTTTTTTTTTTTTTCTTATCTATTTAGTAGGAAAAGGATTTTTGAGTTTCATCTTAATATATTTCTTATTTAAATCAATTCAAACATATTTATTTATGTTAAATCTATCGAATATATAATAAATTATTTTTTATTATTTAAACTCATCGTCCGCCCATTTATATCACTTTGTTATGTTGAAGTATCCAAATACTGCTTGAAGAGCAAGACTTTAACTTGCACATATATTTATTGATTTTTATTTATAAGCTTATTAATTATTTTTGGAGGAGATCATTTTACACGAGAAAGATTTTGATTATTTGAAGCTAAATTTTTGTTTATAAAAGAAAAGTGATTTTTGAAATTAAATGCAAATGGTTGGAAAGGTCTTTTGATTGCATGGAAAAGATTATGATTTATAAAAATAAATAAATAATTAATAAAGCTCTTAATAGCTTACGAACGAGTCTTGCTTATTAAAAAAATGATTTATGTATTAAATGTAAATAGTTAGAAAGTAGATTTGATAATTCACGTTGTTACATTATGTAAAATATTATATTTATATTATATTTTATATAAAAATTACATATCAAAATTTATATTAATATAAAAATATAAAATTTAAATTTTATTAAATTTATTTATAATTTTTTAAAAATTGTAAATTATGTGATCTCTATATTTTTTATTTGTGTTATTTTTATATTATATTATCATATCATATTTTAAATTATCAAATTTATTTAAAATTCATTTGATTGTTTAGAAATAATTATGAATTATTGAAAAATGATGTACATTTAAAGAAAAAAAGTCAACATTTGTCTTTGCTTGTTTTCTTTGTATATTATATTTTTATTATACATGTAATCTTGAGGTATATTGTAAAAAGTAACTTTCTCACATTTGGTAAAATTTATCGTATCCATTATATAATTCAAACTTAAAACCTTTAAAATAGAATTTTAAATTCTAACCATCACAGTGCTATGTTAAGGAAATGAAATTTAATATATTGAAATTTTAATATTTTACTCAGTTTGATGGGCGTCAAATTCCAAAATTAAAATATAATAAAAGTATCATGAGATGATTAGATGATTGATTGAATCAATTAAAATTTATTTTTTTATTAAGAGATATTGAATTTGAATTTTATTAGTGATCATTTATTAAATTTATTTCAAATGTACAATTTATAAAATATTAAAAAATTATATTTTATATTTTTATATCAAAATAACTTATAACATATAATTTTTAGATAATAAATTATAAAATCTACTTACAAAATTATTCATGGGAGAAAAAAATAAAATAAAATAAGAGGTTGCCACGAGTGCGTAACGGTCTTCCTTTTATCACGGGTCCGTAGGCTGCGCGCGTGATAATCCCTCTCTTCTCTCGTCAATTTTGTTCTTTATTGAAAAACCTAAACAAAAAAAGAAATGAACGAAAAATTCAACTACCACTTCACGAATCCCACTCTTTTCTCTCAGCTTCGAATCCCTCACTCAAACTAAGGAATCGAATACGAATCGAGAAAAAAAAAAGCTGTGCTTCTTATTTGGTTAAATAACTTTCTCAGTTATTTAGTTGAATGGAGTTGTTTGATGGAAACTTAGAGCTCAAAGAGATTCAAAAGCTCCAAGGCCACAGCGACAGGGTTTGGAGCCTCGCCTGGAATCCTGCCACCGCCGTCGCCGATGTTCCCGCGGTTTTCGCTTCTTGTAGCGGCGATAAGACCGTTCGAATCTGGGAGCAGAGCCCCGCCACTCGCTCCTGGGACTGCAAGGTCATCCTCCTGCTATTTATTAATTTCTTCTTATTTTTATTTTTCTTTTTTTTTAACTGAAAAAGTTGCTAAGAGTAAGTGAAATTGATTTAAGCTAGGTCAGAAACTTATAAATTTCAATTTTTTTGTTGCTATTTATATTTAATTAATGTAGTTTTTTTTTTTTTTTTGTTGAAGTTGTTTGAAGTTTACAATTTTACTGGTATTTTTTTTTCTTTCAAAATAGAATGAATTCCATCTTTTTGAATTTGTTTCGAAACATTAGCTTTAGTTATGTTTGTTGGAATTCATGGTAATTTGGAGTGTGATCTTTTGCAGGCTGTTTTGGAAGATACACACACTAGAACAGTCCGATCCTGTGCTTGGTCACCGTCTGGGAAATTGTTGGCCACTGCCAGCTTTGATGCTACCACTGCCATATGGGAAACTGTGGGGGTTTGACTTTGAATGTGTTTCCACTTTAGAGGTATTATTCTTATTCTGTTACTTTTTTTTTTAATTTTTTTCAATTCTTTAGAGTTCTCAGTGTGCTTTGATGTTTATATCTTTGCACCATTTAATAGCAATTCACTAAGCAAAACATACTTACACTGTGAAATTGTGGCTAAATCTAAACATTAATGGTTTACACGTAGAAAGGGATTGAGCACAAAAAATATCATGCTTCTTGCATTCAGCTAGAAGTATTGTTGGATATGGCCACCTTTAGTATTTAAGTTATTTTTCATTATTATCCATTTCATATGTTGATAATATTGGAACCGTTTATTTGTTTGTTGTGGCGTATAGGGTCATGAAAATGAAGTGAAAAGTGTGTCTTGGAATGCATCAGGTTCTCTTCTTGCGACATGTGGACGAGATAAAACTGTTTGGATTTGGGAAGTTATGCCAGGGAATGAATTTGAGTGTATTCAAGTTTTACTGGGTCATACACAAGATGTGAAAATGGTTCAGTGGCATCCAACTATGGATATTTTGTTTTCTTGTAGCTATGATAACGCCGTCAAGGTACTGTATAGGCTAAATGGATCTCTATCTCTTTAAGAAGACCATAGAAATCTTTGATCTTTTTCTAATTCCATTATATGTGATTGAGTTTGTGATGCATTTGCTTTTGTTTGTAGGTTTGGTGGTCAGAGGATGCTGATGGTGATTGGAGCTGTGTACAAACTTTAGGTGAATCTAGCAAGTACTATGCCTAAAACTCTTTCTATATTTGCCATTTTCAGCTCATTTTCTTGTTATTGTACTGCCTGAAATTTAATTTTTCTTTATATAATCCTATGAAGTATTGCAGTGATGTCTTTTAAATTTTATAAGACCTTGAAGATTTTTAGCCCACTGGTTTATGAACTTGCCAGCCTACTGAAAACTCTTGTTTCAATCTTATGTCAGTGGTCACTCTTCCACCTTCCACCGTTTGGTCACTTGCTTTTAATGCTAAGGGAGACAAATTGGTAACTTCTAGGTTTGTATTACAAATTTGTCCTTCCAACCTCCGGTACTTGGAATTACAGTATTTGCTGATGGCATGGCAAACAAAAAACGAGCAGTTGTAAGAAGTAGGGCTAAAATAAGATGAACTGATTTTGCAGTGATGATCTTACCCTGAAGATATGGGAAGCAGACATCATAAGGATGCAATCTGGAGATGGTTATGCACCCTGGTGAGAAACATGCTGCCTCTTTTTTCCATTGAAATTTTCTCATTTGTTTGCTCTTGGTTGTCATATCAAATCCATAGCCTAGACATGTTTGTACATATCAGGACTTAGATGTCCTTGAATCTCGTTTTTCCATTTTTTTAGAACTTTCCCTGGCTATCTGCAATAGTTTGCTTGCACAACTAAAATCAGAGTCGAAAATTCATGGCCTCTGATCTTCATTGAGAACCTAACAATGCTCACTTTTTTGATGTCAAGAACCTCATTCTTGCTGTGTGAAAACTTAGAAGCATCAAGTCTTAGCCTGGTAGTTGTAGTATTCCTAGCTAAGAATTAATGCCCAAATTATTGTCATTAACATGTATATTCCAAATATTTTTTGTGAACTGAATAATGAACATATAAGATCCAGTTTACTCATTAATTTTGTTAAGCATATCCAGAAGGTATCGAAACTAACTTGTTCATCATTGATATACATAATATTTCCTTTCTTTTATTCTCGCTTAAGACCTTGTAATGGATAAATATAATGTGCTTCACTTTAATGGTTGTCCAACTCCAGGAATCATCTATGCACTCTCTCAGGTTATCATGATCGAACAATTTTTTCAGTTCACTGGTCAAGTTACTGACACTATTTATTATAGTAACTATTTTAGCCTTGGGGGCTTCTATTGTGCGATCCTTTTATTTTCTCTCTCTAATTGGTTGAAAAGTCCAAATTACAACTAAACTGATTTTATGTTCTTATTGTTGGGAACACGCAAGTGCTTACCTATTTGTTCTTTTCAAAATTTTTTTTCTTAAAAGGAAGAAATTAGATAATAACCCAATTCCCAAAAAAAAGCTGAAGAACAGGTTTAGCTTGATTTGCCTCAATAAGTACCATTTTCCACTGACCAAAAATGTTCCCCTAAAGCTTAAATGTACAAGTGACTTGAACATTCTCCATAGTCATGATCTTGAGGAAATGACTCTTGTGCTCATGGATAACCTCATCACCATGCATATACGTCAACTTTCCTTTTTTCAAGAATTTAGTAGCAACTTTATGAGAAACCGGATGAGAACCTATTTTGGAAGAGTCAAATATCAACTCCCATTTTGAAAATATTTTAAGTGATATAATATAACTGCTGTTTGGCTGAATTAGTGAAGCAAGTTCCATTAACAAATAGTGACTATTTAACATTGTAATTGGTTAGTCTGATTTAGTTAAAATGGGGTTGATTTTGTTGCATTTACAGTTCCACTTTATAAGTTTTGAGTTAGGATCATGCAAGAAACAAGTAGCCACTGCCCTCTACTTTTAGTGTTTATTTGCCATCTGAATAACTTTCTTTTCTTTTAAGTTTTGAACTCAAACTGATTGTGTCGGGCTCATGAATTTTACAGAGAGGGAATTATTGCCAGTGGAGCTGCTGATGATGCTGTATGGTTGTTTGTAGAGAGCAAAGATGGTTCGGTATGTAATTCTTTTAGCCTCTCATTCACTGTGCATATTTCCACATGAGCAATAAAACAAGCGTTAGTATTAATGTCCTACCTCTAAGAGAAGGGTGGTTCTGAGTTCTATCCAAAGTAAATGAGCAAATTGTCCTGTTGTGCATATCAATAGTTCTTGGCTGGATAATCGTCCCTCCTACTGTATACATTTTAGGTTTTGAAAGTGGCAATTCAGCAGATTAATCTATTTTTTGGTTTTACTGCAGATGAATGGACCTTCATATCAATTGCTATTGAAGAAGGAGAAGGCCCATGATATGGATGTAAATTCAGTACAATGGGGCCCTGGGGTAAGATTTCCTTTCTTGGAAGTTAACAAGGATTACCATTTGTGGATGCATGCATCTGCACATAAAAGCAGAAATGAATATATATCACAAATCTGGATAATTTCTTTGTGCATGGTAGAGTTTATGCAATTGGGTTCTTTTGTCGTTTTCTGAACTGATGGCCTAATGATTGATTTGTCGGTATTGCTCAAACAAAATGCCTTTGAAATGGTGGCAAAACCATCCAGAAAGGATTCAAAATAGAATATAAGTTGTCATTAAATATCCATTCCATTAGCTCTAGTGTTCTGATCCAAGTTTTAGACTATATTTCCCATCGATTGGGCCATGCATGTTTTCTAACAGTGCTCAACTACTATGTTGAACAAGACTTTTTCTATAATTTAACCTTTTTCTTTTTAATTACTGCATCTCTCTGTTTATTTTCTATAGATTTTTTTTCTTTGAGAACTGTGATATTTGGGGCTTATTTAACCCTGAATTGACTATATGGAAAGCTTATTCTACCTTGTGGTTGTATCTTACGTTGGATTTGTCTCAACTTAATTTAGCTGACATTATCGCTTGCATTGTTATTGAAAATAACAGGAAAAACATCTACTTGCTTCTGCGAGTGATGATGGGACAATAAAGATATGGGAGTTGAAATCTTTGCCCTGATCAAAATTTTGTGAAAATTTTTTTTATCATACCTTTGAGGTTTCACATATGTATGGTTTGAGTTTCAGAAATTTGTAAGAGTGATTTTGTAACGCTTGTGGCTTTTGAGAAGTCAGGAAATCAAATATTATTTTTTAAGGAAACATGGTTGAAATAATAGTCAAGCAGAATTGCTGTGTATAATTTTGTATAAGCAAATGAAATGCATGATACTATTCTCTTTTAAACACAGATTTAACCGTGCTCTCTCGTCAACTCTGCTTGGAGTGAACAAAGGCAGACTTTTAACTTAAAAGGGTTGTTTCTCGTCCCGCTGGTGAGACAGTTCGGGCAGCCAGCTGATTCATGTTAGACACCGGTTGTCTTTTCCGATCTGGGTCTAGGACATGAGTTTTAGTAACACAATTGACCGTGGAAGAATTCCGGGGAAGAAAGAAGTAAGAACAAGTAGAGTAAAACATACAAAAGATTTAATATAATTAACAACTGTTTTCTATTCTAAATCCGCCTGAATTTGCTCTTCTTCCTTCTTCAACCAAAGCTGCACGAGCTGAAATAATCCCACTGGGAACCAAAGAAGCATCCAATGCAGAACAATCAATCCAATCTTTCAAAAGCTCTTCCTGACCCCATATTTCAGGAATCCAAACCCTGCCTGCCACTTCAAACCTACGCCTCTTCAGTCTCTCTCGTCCATTATGTTCTTCCAACGACTCTTCAACCCTCTTTGCTTCTTTTGTAACCTCAACTACTACTGGAACTGAAGTCCGACGACCCTGTAACGAGCTTCCCTCGTTATTATTAAGTACTCTATCATTTCCATCACTGTCATATTGGCAGGTTTCCATCCCTGAACTTCCTGTCTCAACATGGACAACATCGTCAGGCAGCTGACTTTTGTTGGGTTCAACGGCCTGGACAGGATTGTGGTGGGTCATTTTTGTGGGTTCAACGTTCATGAAGTTGAAACCAAAGCCCTTCTTTCTTCTTCTTCTTCTTCTTCTACTGCTTCCTTAGCTGATTCCTTTTGGTTGAAAGAGAAGACTGAAGATTAACATTTACATGGAGAAAGGGTTTGTGTGGGAATAAAAGCAAGAAGAGAATGGGTGGGGAGTTGGTTTACACGCCATCTCTTTCAAAACTTTCAAGTGGGTGTTTTTTCTTCTTTTGTATGGTAAGTGACAAACGTACGTGTGTTGTTCCACGAGATGGCTAGGATTCCATTTTGTGTGGTCTAGTTCCAAGTTTGATAACACCAAAAAGGAATGAAAAAAGAGAGCTTTCAAGAAGAAAAAGAGAGGAAATTTTTGTTTATGATTCCTTGGATTGATTTTTGGAAGGATTGTCAGGTTGATGTTGATTTTGGGTAGAAAATAGAAATCCTTATGGTTTTTGGGATACATTATTATAGCCAATCCCATTGCTAGTTTTGATTTGAGGAAATAAACAAATAAATTTACAAAGAAATATCAATTTTTTTTCATTTAATGAGGTTTAGACTCTTCTAAGATATTTTTTTCCTTGATGTACACCTCAGCTACCCCCTCCCATCCACCTTTTGCTGTTTGTGGAAGAAATGTTAGTGTTGATTTTTTTGAACAAGTTGTTAGGTGGTTTTAAAAATACCTTATAGCATACAAGAATCACAATAAATATTTTATGGTCATTGCAATCATTTTTAAGAAATAATGTTTAATAAATTTAGAATTTAAATTTTAATATTTATAATTTTTTTATTCATAAATTATGGCATTTTTATAAATAAAATAAAATTCCTCCTTTGTGAAGCTAAAATTAGAGAAGGCAAGAAGTTATCTCTGTCTTTGTTAATTAATGAATGGTAGGCTACTTGTTGCATGTGGGTATGTCTCATAATTTTGGACCTTAGTACTGTCATATCAAACAAGAAAGTTTAACAATATTAAATTTGTCTTGCAAAATCATTTTTAATTACAATGATATAGGTTTTTTTTTTGTGAATGTCTCGTATTTATTAAAAATAAAAAGAGAGAGAAAAGGATAAAAAACCCATGTGGAGTTATGGTTAATGCTCACAAAGTTTTCCAAGGGATGGAGTGTAAAGATGAGGTCATGTGGACTGCTTTGATTGATGGATATGCAATGAATGGTCTTTTTGAGGATGCATTGTTGGCTTACGAGGAATGGATAATGAGGGGATTGCTATTGATAAGTTTGTTCTTTGTAGTACTTTAAGTGCTTGTGCAGCATTAAAGGTTTTAACTTTTGGGAAATGTCTTCATTCAGTTATAGTAAAGAAGGGGTTTGAGTTGGAGATTTCTGTGGGAAATGCTCTACTGATATGTACTCAAAAGTAGGAGATCTGGATAGTGCCTCAAATGTGTTTGGAATTGACTCTGAGTGTAGAAATATTGTGTCTTGTTCTTCGTTGATTAATGGATATGTTGAGATGGATCAAATGAAGGGACGCTTTAAGTGTTTTTGTTGAGCTGCGGAGGCGAGGAATTGAATCTAATGAATTCACTTTCTCAAGTTTGATCAAGGCTTGTGCTAGCCTAGCTGCACTTGAGCAAGGGAAACAGCTTCATGCTCGAGTGATTAAATTCAATTTTGATGGAAACCCTTTTGTTTCTTCAGTTCTTGTTAAAATTTATGGAAAATGCGGATTGCTTGATGATTCTATACGGGTATTTCATGAGATCGAAAATGCAGCTGAAATTGCATGGAATTCAATGTTAAGCGTGTTTGGTCAGCATCGTTTCGGAGAAGATGACATGGAAATATTTAACAGGATGAAGAGCAAAGGAGTGGAACCAAATGCAATAACTTTTGTCAGTCTTTTAAGAGGTTATAAGTTGTTTTGATGCTATGGAGAAGACTTATGAAGTGGTGCTTGGAGAAGAGCATTACTCGTGTTATTGACTTACTTGGTCGTGCTGGAAAGCTTAAAGAAGCTGAAGATTTTATAAATAAAATGCCATTTAAACCAAATGCCTTTGGATGGTGTTCTTTCCTTGTAGCTTGCAAGATCCATGGTGATAAGGAGAGAGGTAAACTTGCAGCAGAAAAACCGATGCAGCTTGAACCTGAAAATAGTGGAGCTCCTATTTTGCTTTCAAATATTTATGCATTGGAGCAGCAATGGAAAGATGTGAGAACATTGAGGAAGATGATGCAAGATAGTAATGCTAACAAACTACCAGGTTATAGCTGGGTTGATGTTGGAAACAAAACTCATACTTTTGGTATTGAAGTCCGGTGTCATCCTCAAAAGAAAGAAATTTATGAGAAGCTTGATGCTCTTTCAGATTAGACAAAGAAGGCTGGATATGTCCCTTGCACAGATTCCATCCATTGGAGATGGATGTCAGTGTGAAGGAGAAGATACTTCAGCATCACAGTGAGAGAATTGCCATTGCATTTGCACTAATAAGCATGCTAAGTGGAAAGCCCATCATTGTAAAGAAAAATTTAAGGGTCTGCGTGGATTGCCACTCTGCAATTAATTACATATCTAAAGTGATTGGAAGAAAAATTATTGTAAGGGACAACAGCAGATTCCATTATTTCTCAGACGGCTTGTGTTCTCGTGGAGATTTCTGGTAAGGTTTTGCTATCTTGAAGCTTTGCAAACAAATTCAAGCACTTGACCGAGTACTATGCTCAGCCAACGAGTTATAATAACCAGCTGCTCTTGCATTTAATACTGGAGATTGGTGAGGCTATCTGGCAATTATGAGTGAGGACAGCTGAAATCGAAATGATCTTTGCAGCAATGTTTATGAGGAAGATGATTATTAACAAAGAACTGAAAGAAAGCAAAACGTTGTATTAAGCTTACTGAAGATTGCTACTCAAGTAACGCATAAAGTAGAACAAGATGAAGAAAAGGGTTCTCAAAATAAAATTGAAAACTGCTAGATGAGTAAGTAGGAGGAAAGCAGCCAACTAGGAGTAATATAATAAACAAAAACAAAGTTAAAGATTAACGCGAGAAAGACATCTCAGTGATCCATTATTTAATTGCTTATAAAAAAAATTTTGTGCCCAATAAAAAATAAACAGTTCTCAATTGATTCATGTAATTATGCAAGCTACTCAAGTTCTGTTTAAATATGATTTTTAAACACACACTAACCTTAACTTTGAGAAATTCACAGAACTTATTGAATGGGCCGAAGGTGGTTGCTTGCACTGTAAGGAACAAACTATAAAGAATCAACTACTAACATGCTATATTCTCTAACAAGTATAGGCACTAATAGTCCAAAACAGACAACCAGTAACAAAGAGGACTAGTGGAACGAAGCAGGAATCTCAAGTGAAGCATAACTACATCGGTTGAGACACTATGCAGAAAAACCAATTAAGCTTTTGGATAGCGTGATCATCCTTTCTTCTTCAGGAACTCAGGGATGTCGACTGAACCACCTTCACTGAAGGAAGGGCACTGATTGATTCCAAGACCAATATCTCCCTGTGCTAGCTGACCTGCCTGCATTTTAACAGGAATCCAGTTTAAATTGGGGTACGTGAGAGAGAGAGAGAGAGTTGAGCAATACCTGAAGGGGCCTTCCTTCACTTTCTTCTTGACGTTTAAATCCCGTGGCAACTAGGGTTATATTTACCTAAATAGAGACCCAAAATTATGTTTGCCATCAAATTAATGATTCACAGCGAGCACCATGAATTGAAGGTCTGCGCAAACATGACCTTCTTTATTTACCTAAATGAAGAAATAACAGAGAAGACCATCCTGTATCTCTTTCATAATCAATTCAGCAGGTCGCATTAATGTCAATGTGAATTCCGCATCTAAATTTGGCCTTATTCTACGTACCTCTGTATATTTTATCTAACATATCAAGAACTCAAGAATAACAAAACAATCCTTCAGGAAGCAGATATGCAATCCCATTGCCAATCTCATTGATAGATAAGGCTGAGATGGTTTGCTTGTAAACACAAATTAGATACAGGAGAACTATCCACTGACTTAAACACAAAGGCAAGGCATCTCTTACGACCAGCGTGTGGCCTAGAAAGTAAAGTTCATGCATAAAGTCCATCTGTTGCAGGTTTTAATCAATTTTCTGAATGTTTAATTCATCGAATTGCTGTAAGCATATATGCTGCATTAAAACTACAGTTAGACAGTAGGCCTACTCAAAGTATGGTGATCAAGATACAAGTCTGCAGACGACTGTTTCTGAGTCTAAATTTTGGCATGAATACGTTAGAACAAGCATTAACTTACTTGGCCGCTAAGTGATGGATCTATCACTGCTCCAAATATTAAATTGGCTGTTGGATCCACAAGATCACATTTAACCTCAGCTGCAACATTAACCTACAGAAAATTATCAGATGTCAAATGATGCATATGAAAAGAAAAATAAACATGAAGACATATTCTAAAACAAGCGGAACATTCAAGATAATCAAGGTCTCCGGTGTATAATACTTCAGTCACAGTGTACACACAATTTCTGGTTATTGGTGCCCTGGGGGGGGGGGGGGGGGGTGAGTTAACTTTAAGTTGCTGTGAGCAATTGCTAAATGTCCTAAAAAAATTATACATATAGTGTAGATAGCGCATCACTTTTGCATGTTTTCATTGATAAATTAGAAATTCTTGCATTCTTGCAGCTCAAGGGCCAATCATGCATCAGGACAGAAAAAAATACAACACTGTAGGGGCAATCCCACAATCTTGACCAAAAGATACTGAGAAAACAATCGGTCTACAAGAACTCAAACTTTAATTGAAACATATTTCTGAAGTAATCAGTGGCTGGAGGTGCGACATTTCCTACAATTCCTACCAGGTTAGAGACAGAGGGTTACCTCAAGCAAGGTTAAATCATTTCCACCAGTTATGTTCCACACAATTCCAGTAACCCATCCCATACCAAGATCTAACAAAGGTGATTGGATAGCATTTAGTGCAGCATCTCTTGCCCTTGTTTTCCCTACAAACCAGAAAGAAACAATTAGAACATGATAACCAATTTGGGACCAAAACGCTTGTCAACTCTTCAATTTAAAAACTGAAATACCAACTAATAAACCAGTTTGGCCAAAATAAATTAAGAAACCAGAGCACCATGATGAGAAGGGATCACAGGCCATATGACATGTAAAATTTTGTTTCTTTCAAAATAAAACATCAACATGTACAGCCAATAAAAGGAAAAGGAAAGAAAATGGACAAGATACCATCACTTCTATTTCTGTCAGAGGGAAAAACATAAAAAAGAGGTAGAAACTTCATGTATTCATGGTCAAAGCTGTGGCACATTCTCTTCTTAGAGAAAAAAAAAAAAAAAAAGCGCCAATTGGTGCCATCTTTAACATTTCTGAAACACAGGTGAGAAACATGTAACATGATGGTGGGCATGGTTCTCGCATCGAGATATGAACAAGAAGTTAAAGCCAAACCTCTTGAAATTTTTTTAGTAAAAACTTAAAATTTTTTCATATATTTAAGAAAAAAATTTAATTCAAAATCTAATATCAATTGAAAAGAGAATTAATTTTTTTAAAAAAAAATAATAAAGTAATACGTCATTTTATGTGCTTCATCTTTGTGTTCAAACCATTTACATAGGCTTTTGCGACGTCAAGTGTAAGTATTTTTTAGATGTGTCAAAACTCATCTAGCTAGGGCTAAAACAATGTGTAAACTTTCCATTGATTCAATCCAAATATATATATATATATATATATATATATATGTATATATATATATATATATATAAATCTGGTAATTGATCAAATTATCAAAAGCGCAAGGCTTTAATCGTTAAAAAAAGAAACGAATGAGGAATAAAAAAAAATCTTGGGGGTCAAAGCATAATTTAAACAGATAGAAAGTTTATGGCCCTTAAAAAGCAAATTCATTTATAATTTCTTTTTGGGAGAAAAAAATGCATGATTTTACTTAAATATAGATTCATTAATTACACAATTATTTAAGGATTGTTGCAGTATTCTAATTATTTGCTAATTGGTAATGAATTATGATTTGATTACTTATATAATCTTTAAAAAGAACATAGCTATCTTTTAAAATTTCTCATTAATTATTATAATTTTTTGTATAAATACAAAAATTAATATAATTTTAATTTTATAAAAATATATAAAATTTTTTGTTCATTTGACGATAAAAGTATTATTTGTTATGTTTATTTTTTAAAAAATAAAATAAAATAAAATATATTTTTTAAAATATCAAAGATATTATAAAAATATATATAATTTAACAAATTCAAATCCTTCTAACTAAATATAAAAATTTAAAAATGAAATGTCCTAGGAATCAAATTTTCTTTTACATTACGTTTGGATCAAGAAGAAGAGAAAGAAAGAAAGAAAAAAAAAGTAATAGAAATAGAAAAATATTTCTTTTATTTAAATAAATTTTTAATTTAAAAGAAAAAAAAGAGGTAAAAACTTTATTTTTTAGTTTCTCTTGTAATTCTCACTTTTTTAATATTTCAATTTTAAAAAAAATTAAAGAAAAAAAATAAAAAAATTATATTTTTATAAAAAAATTATTATATTCGTATTTTTATTATGACATTAAATTTGATTATGTAACTGATATTTTTTATAAAAATAATTTTTTTTATGAATATTTTATATAACATCACAATTTATAAATATTTTATGATTTTTTAAATTTTAACAACAAAACAAATCAATTTTTTTAGAATAAATTAAAAAATTAAATTAAACATAAAATTAAGAGTAAATCAATAACTAGTTAATATATTTAATTGTATTAAACATGTTTAATTTTATTTAGAAAGATTTATTTATATAAATTAAGTAGTATAAAAATATATTTATATATTATTTTATATATAAAAATATTATAATGAATTTTTTCTACTATTTATGTAAACAATAGTATTTAGAATTCATTTTTTATTAATTTTAATTATACAAATAACAATTATATGTATTTTTTTTGTTATATATATATATATATATCCAATATATTATATTTTCTTAAATATCATATTTTTTCTTGAAATCGAAACGTAGTGCTGGCGTTTTCGTAATTAAGTCACAAAAAAATACTAACAATTAGTGAATTGTCCTGCCCTGTAGCGGGTCTAAGTTCAAAGGCGGGCCATAGATGCACCGACCTGGGACCTTGACTTGGTGACACTTTGTAAGAAAGCTCATCTCGAGTTTAAAATTCCGGAAGCGAGACAGGACATTTGATCTCTATATATAAACAAGCCGGCGTAGAAATGAAATGGTTCTCTAATTTGTACCACTTTACTCTTCGGCGGCTTTCACTTCGCTTCTGCACAGACTTCCGACGAGTGAGTACTACTTAATAACTAAGTATCAATCATCACTTGATATATGCATACATACATACATATTTATGTTGCTTTGATTTTGCAAAATCCCTTTAATTGTTTGTTTAATTATTACTAGAGGAAATTTTGTTTCATCGATTGTTGAAAGAAAATATTGGCGGGTGTTGACTTGCCTCTTCTTTCTATTTCTGTTCCGGACAACAAGATCTATGTTTTCCATCCATTTTTATTATTTTTTTTTTGGCAAATGCCAGATTCGTGCAAGATGAACAATGATTGGAACCCATTCGAGGACAATGATTGGAACCCATTCGAGGACAATGGTTGGAGCCCATTACGTGTCGTAGACCTTGAGGGTTGTACAACTGAACCGGACCTTGAGGCTTATACATCTGAACCAAATGACGAGGTGAACGTATCAGGAAGAAGCACAAAAAAAAAGGCGCCGCACCGTCGATATAGGACAAACATCAGGTTCCCAACAACCAGAACGAAAAAGAAGAGAAGAGCTAAATGAACAGATCAAGAAGAAATCTGTCCCTGAAGGAGCAAAAATTCTCAACGATAGAGTTAAGAGATTGAAAGACAAAGCAAATTCTATCAACAAACTCTCTCTGTCTCTAGCAACTCATGGTTTATTTCTTAACTCTTGTTTTCTGTATATTGGTAAATGAAGGACATGATAGAAGACATGAAATCTCATATATGTTTACAGACCGTTGTGATGGCCAACAATGCCGACAACCTCTTTAAACCAATAGTCGACTCCTACGACGAAATCAAAAGGCAATGGCCAGCGCGGTCTGACCTCGAAAAGATAAGGGAAAAGATCAAGCTAATCAAGAGTGATGAAACGATGGAAGAAAGAGAAAAGAAGCAGAGATTGAAAGCTGTAGGAGAGGAGATTACAAGGTTAAAGGAACAACGGGAAGAGGTAATGTTTACATTAGGTGGCCCTCTAATTTACAAATCCTTGTAATAAAAATTTTATAATTTTATATTTTTAGTTCTAAATCTAATTACTAGTTTGATTTCATTTCACTTTAATCTAATTACTAGTTTAATGTTGACTTTGTGATTTGGGTTTTGTAGGACTCAAAAAAAGTAAATGACCTTGAGGAATACTTCACTAATCCGGTTATGCAGATTTCTTATCATTGATATATTGTGTTACCTTTTAGCCTTTTAAAAGCATTGTATTATTTCTTGAATAAGGTGATCATTTCCCATTTATAAATCTGATTCTAATAGCACTAAAAGATTTTAAAAAATTAGGGATGTCCAGAGTTGTCCCCAAAAGCTACAAAATAGCCAATCTGTTGTTTCAATAACCACAGTTTAAATCCCGATAGCCTCAATTTAAATAAATAAAAAAAAAACCCACAATATCATCCCCTAAGCTTTTGGAGTACTGAATCTCTTTTGGGGACGTTAGACTTCCTCATATTAATACTCGCTTTGAAAATAATACATATGGTTGAATCATTCTAAGCATTTCAAGTAATTGAGTAAGTAATTTTAAGCTTTTTAACATACTGAATATATATAATCATGCTGGCATATTCATAGTAAAGCAGACGCTTTTTTACACCAAAAGTATAAAAACAGACGCTTTTATTGTAGTGCTAGTTAAGGTCAACGACCTATCTATATGTGCATGGTATAGCTTGGATGATTGAGTATGATGACAAACTAGTACGAGGCTTCACAGAAACTAACATCTTCGCTAGAGACATATACTACAGAACGACTTGTTGCAAACCATAGCATTATAATTAGACATAGCTATTAATTACCAATAACAGAATGTCAATATGAATTGACAAAAAATTTCAGAGAAAATGACGCATGAAGCAAGAATACCCTCAAGTGCTACAAACTTGAAAATGCATTTACTTGATTTTGCATCCACCTATCTTGCTTTTCTGTTTTCTACAATATGAGGTCTCGATGTCTCAAGTCATCAGTCTTAGACTTGCTTGTTTACAGCTCTCCGTCTCCATAATTTATTTATTTCTCTTAAATTTCAGGGGGTTAGCGTGGAGACTCTAGGAGAAAAGGTATAACAAATATTTATTGCGTTGCACAAGCTATGTAATGAGTGTAGATATGTACAGTATATACATACTCTGAAATCATGACCCTTCTTCCATGTTTGTGGTTTTAGCTTTCTTCAGCATGTCCATGGTTGGATTTGGGAGAAATTGCTACTAATGGGCCTACTGCTAATCAAGATCAAGGAAGTGTGCAAACTCGTGAACAGTTGCATTATACTGACAAGGATTTTGATGATTTAAAAAACAAAGTTTTTGCCAAGGACAACAACAAAGTGGATGTTTTAGAATTCCCAGGCTTAAAAGGAGGCAATTGAAAAAGCCAGGGGGAATGTTCCAGACTACCTGCAACCTATTGCTAGCAAAATCGAAAGGGATCGTGGTACACCTACTGGGTTTGAACTTTTTAACATCCAGCTTCTGGTCTGCGCTGCAATCAATGAGATGGAAGATCTGGCAGTTGAGAAACTCGACTCGAGGATGTTGTTAAAGTGGGGAGCTACGCTCAACAAGGCTAAGCAATTTGATTTTCAAGTGAAATTTGCTGATAATCTCTTGATGAAAAGTTTTTATGCTTACATTGGTTACTCAAAAAAGAGTTCGGAAATCAGAGGCTGAGCAAAAGGTTGTGATCAAAGGGTGTCTGCACATACAACAAAATCTTTTAAGGTAAACCACCTTAGTGATGGCCTCTTTCTCTTTCCTCCCAGGACCTAAAAATGGCTATTGCTTTTCAATTTTTGATGGAAGTGTGGTTTTTACTTTTACTTTTCTCTATCAGACCTCTATAGTTTTTGTTGTTGTCATTCATATTTTTATCATCATTTAGAACATGAAGTTTGATGGTTAAAGGATTTGTTTTTGTGATATGGATAATTATATCTTCACTTTATATTTGATGAAACGACAGTGCAGTGGAGGTTTTTAGCTCGGGATTAAGAAACTAATACAAGTTACAATTCTCTAATTAGTTTTTTATTTTTTTTATAAATATATCTTAAAAATATTTGTCATTTTTACTAACTTCATTTATAGAACTTAAAAACTTCAGTAACAGTGACAATATATTTGATAATTTTTTGTGATAAAGTTTGCATGTTTCTTATTTTCAAAACTAAATTTGTTACTTTAGTATTAACTTTTAAATATGACTGAAATCTTATACATTTGTACAAACTTAACTGTTAAACAGAAATTATTATTAAAAAATCTACAAAAATTATAAAAACACAATAAAAGTTGTAAAAAAAATAGTAAAATGTTGCAATGATGTTAAAAAATTATAAACAAAATACTACACAGGTTTTAAAAATTACCTGAAGGTAGCTTAATTTCTTTTAAAATATTTGTTAAAAGAGAAAAACTAAATTTAAATGTTCGTAAATATTTTATTTTTTTCTTTTTTTTTATGTAACCGTAAATTTGCTTATATCATTTTTCTCTCCGCTTATTTTGATGAATGAGATTTTTTTTCTTTTTTATCTCTTATTCTTATATTATTATTTGTTATTTTAATAACATTTTTTTATATAAAAAAAGCTTAAAAATAATAAAAAATGTTATAAGTGCTAATAGTTGAAGTCTAAACCATGTAATCTATTAATGATGTAAATGTTAAGAGTTAAACTCTAAAATATGTAACCTCTAAAGAATATAGGCATAATATTGGCATCTATTCTTATATTATTATTTATCATATTAATATTTTTTTTATATAAAGAAAGCTTAAAATTAAAAAAAAAATTATAAATGTTAAAATTTGAATTCTAAATTATGTCACTAATATAAGTTAAGATTTGAATTTTAAACTACGTTCACTCTTAAAAATATATGCATCTGACACCTTTTAGTATCTTAATAGAGGCATGAGCTAATCTCATATTTTTATTATTTAAGCATTCATTCACATGGATGTGCGTTTTATGATAAAAATTTGGGAAATTTGGTTTTTATGATAATTTGTGATGGTTGCCAATGTTTAGAAGTGAAAATAGTACAATAAATACCTCCAATTAAGGTGTCTGAAGGCAGTTTGACTGAATAAATTTTGAAATGTTATTTCTTTTTTTGACCGGATAATGGGTGCTATATTGCGTCTTAAGAAAAGAAGTTTAATTTTGGAAGAGTTGAAATTCCAGGCTATAGGTTCAATTTACTCGTTCTTGTCTATATATATATATATATATTTGGAATAGAAATCCACTGACTTAGTTTCTCTTTAGCTTTTTGGGCTTTGGGTTGTGTTTTCGTTTTCCATTCCTCAAAGTACTGGAAGAAAAATTACACTAAAATTTGGAAGAACCAAGGAAAAAAGTGAATCATAGATAGAATTTCCAAATTTGGCTGCATATTGCCATCTATGCTTGGCTTTTCCTCTCTTATGTGCCAAATTCTATAGGACTATACTAGCAAAAGAAAAACATGACTGCAGAAACATCCTCAATTGTAATTTTTTTTGGATGGCTTGCAATGCACTTGGAATCAATTAGATGATTTACCTGTTGCTTTATTTTCCTCTTTGAGTTCTGCCTGTTAAAATGCAAGTAAAATGAGGGTAAGTTCTTCATATAATAGAAGATAAAAGCTACCTGAAGAACCAGCAATTTGCTGAAAATAAACAAAAGCAACAATGGTGTTACCAGAGCCTGCTTAAGGTGGGCATTCTCTTGTATCAGTTGGTTCAATTCTGCTTCTAGCTCAACTGTATATGCCTGTAAAATTAAAAACCAACTTTGTAAGGTCGGCCTCGTAAGACTACAACTTATTACAAAACTCATTTCTCTGAGAATCTAGCTCTAGTATCGCTACAACTTAATACTATATGTATTCACTTCAGCAAACAGTGTTAGCTCCTGGCAAGTTTGCAAACGATGCTCAGGAAAGATAGGTGATAATTTCATGGCTTGAACATCAGTGTTAACAATCCAGAACTCTATCCCCTTCATTGCGCTGTCTATCATGCGATCAACAGCATTTGACCCACCACCTCCAACACCAATTACTTTGATCTTAGCTTCATTATAATTACCGGCACCAGACATGTCTCCAAAGCTCTCAGTGACAATTCCACTAGAACTATACTTTCTTGGGTTGGTTATTGTAGTGTTCCCTTCACCTGTAAGCATAGAAACTTCATGGTGCAGATTCAGAAACGGGTATTTATTTTTGTAAGGACTGACACTTTTGAGAGTTGGCAGCACATCTAAAATGAGGTATGGTAGAGCTTTGGCTGGCACTTGAAAACCCACTTTTCCAATCACACAGTTTAAGGCAGCTAACTCTCCCTAAAGGATTCTCCATCAACACTCTTCCTCCAAGAACATTAAGTACCCACATTGGTCTAGTATCTGAAGGTGTAAAATACGGCGATATAGCAGTTGCCATTTTTACCGGTAGCACCAAGAAATCAGATTTACTTAAGCTATGATACAAGCCAGAAAATTTAGAGTTCTAAAAAACTTAAATTTCAAGTTGCCCAGTCAAGTTTTCATTCAATACCTGCATAAAACAAACAATAAAATCAAAACTATATTCATAAACATTTAAAAAAACCCATTAGCTAAAGCACGATCAGTGTCCACTTGGCAGTGTCACCTAAAACTAAAAATAAAAATAAACCTCAAAACCAAAGATAAATGTCAAAAGGCTATAACTTTCTAAATTGAAGAGCACAATGAGCTTGTACAATGTTAAGTATAACATCAAACAAGTTGCCAAAACACATTGAGAAATTTCAAATATATATATATATATATATATAAACTACCCAAAATGCTTCAAATTTAAAGCTCACAGCAACCAGATTCACCATTCTAACAAAAAGTCCAACATTGCAGCTAAAATGCAGAACCGGAAATTTAAAAAAGTGCATAAACTACATAAAATGCATAAAAATGGAATAAAAAAGAGAAAATGGCATCTGGGTCTTAAAGAGAAAAAGGAAAAGAAAAAACCTGAAAGAGATGCAGAGTCGAAGAAAACAGGAACACCAAAGTTCCCAGAAGGCATTTGGGTACTAAAGCCCAAAAGGGAGTAGAAATGGGAAAAATGGTAGATGGTTTTTTCTTTTGTAGTTCATTCGGGGCTTGAAACTCTTTTCGGTTTTAGCTCTGTTATTTCCTTTGTGATGTTGTTGTTTAATGTTGATTAAAATAAAAAGTAAAAAAAATAAAAATAAAAATAAAATAAAATTAGAACCCCAGCAAACAAGTAGAAGTAGTACTCCAAAAATATATTGCGAAGAGGAAGACATGAGTTTATAAGCTTTATTATTGGCCACGGACCTGGGTTTAAATGGAATATAATTTCTTGCTCGTAAAAAATGCATAAACCCCTTTGGTTCTTTATTCTTTTTTTTTTTTTTAATTTCATTAGTGGGGGCCCAAGAAAAGTCTAGTTTTTCCAGTCCAATAAATTATCTGGAAAGTGGTGATGACAGCCCAAATTTCTATCTTTCGCACCTCCATAAAAAGATCCAAGGAACCAACAGCCCCACCAAGCCGAAGGTTTGTAAATTTTTTTAGTGTCGTAATTCAAGTTCCACCATGTTGATTTATGCCTTCGCTTGCTTGTTTTTAAGACATAGGTTTAGCATTTTATGACAAAGCAAATTCATTTTGTAATTTATTTTCAGAGAAAAAACGTGCATGATATTCCTTTAATGCAGATTAATTATTAGGTTATTTTAAAATTATTATTTTATAAAAGAGATTGTAATTTTTAAAAAACTTATAAGTATTAATATTCGAATTTAATACTTAATAAATGTTATTTTTAAATTTGTATGAATTAATTAAATTAAAATTAAATTTTATTTATTTTAATATTGTTACTACACTTTAATTATTTGCTAAGGCGATGAATTTTTTTTTTTTTTACAAGTAATTCATTTCTGAATTGTCATGAAGCGAGAGTGGGTTGGATGGCAGGCCTGAGGTGACCTTCACTTGGTGGATTTAATAAAAATTTAAGTAAACTTATTTACCGTGTGAATCTTAATATTTGTTTTTTAGGAAGTCAATTAATATTGTATTTTTATTATTTTTTTATATGACTTAATATATATATATAGGTAAAAGATATAAAATTAATAAATATATTTATAGATATGTTACAGTTCCCTTGTTGCTTAATAAAAAATGCATAAAACTAAATTGTGAAAAATAAATAAATAAAACTAATAATTTTAATTTAGAATAAATCACTTTAAATTTATTTAATATATATTTATATATGTTAAGAATTATCAAAACTTGGCCCCCACGCATCAGTGCCGGTAAGCTTATCTATACGACAAAGCTCGAGTTTGCAGCTTCGTTTATTTGTGAGCGAGAATGCCTTAACTTGATGGAGACCTGATCTGTCTGTATATAAGTAAGCGATGGAGAGCTAGTTCATTTGTTTCACTCTTTTCCATTATTTTTATGTATTTTTATTATTTTATTTTATAGTATTCATGCTTTCTTTTAAATTATTAAATTATTTTAAATTACCAAATCAAATTTTTTTTCTCTAATATTTTTTCCAGAAATAATTTTATGCAAAAACATTAACATACAGGGATTGCGGTTAAGACAAGTTAGATATTTAGGTAATGGGATGTCAATAGGGATATAATTGAGCTTTGATATAGTAAAAAATTTAAATTTGAGTTTAATTTTTATTTCATAATTTAATATCTGATTTAAATTTAATCGAATTTTATTTTTTTAGTTCGAATTTGATTTATGATCGAAATTAAATTATTCAAACTCATTTAATTAAATTTGATTAATATATAAAAATAAATTTATTTTGTATATTCGATAATAATTTAATTACTTATATTTGAATTTGAATTCAAAATATTTTATAATTAAAATTTAAAAAATATATTTAAATATAAAAATTCGATTAAATTTATAAATTATTTAAATTAAATATTTAAATATTTAAATTCGATTCGATCATTAAATTTTATTTAAATTTAAATTTAATTTAATAATAATCAACTTAAATTAAAATAAATTATAAATATTAATATATCATTTATATTTTTATACTTATGAGATCGGAGGCTCTTCTCGTTCGTTCATCGGACTCGCTATCTCAATTTGCCTGCCCTCTTTCTTGATTTTTGTTTTTTTTCTTAGTGTAACGTGACCATGTTTCTTACGCACGTCATGCTGTGGTATATTTTGCATCTGTGGCGTGCTTTTACGCTTAATTTTACTGCTACAGGATTTTTTTATTAAAATTAAAAAAGATAATTAAAAGTTTGAAATTATATCTTAAAAATTTTGAATTTGAATCTTGAATACAATGTATTTGCAATAAAGGGATAAGTAGTTTTTTAATTTTTTAGTAAAATTAAGTTTCATATATGAGAAAAAGTTTAATTCAAAACCTAACATTAATTTAAAATAAAATTTTTTTATTTAAGAAAATTAATAAAATACTACGTCATTTTGTGGGCTTCATATTTGGGTTCAAACCATTTACAGAAGCTTTTAAAGTGTTTTTTTTATATATGTAAAAACTCTTTGAGCTTGGACTAAAAAAAAAATTGTGTAAATTTGATAATTGATCAAATTATCAAAATCGCAAGGCTTTAATCGTTTTTTTCTTTTTAATTAAGGGATTGGGAAATGAAAATAGTGAGATTCAAATTTTAACTTTATATAATTTCTTAAAAAAATGAATGAAGAATAAAGATAATTATATAGGTCAAAACATAATTTAAATATATATATTATAGAAAATTTCTACTCTTAAAAAGCAAATTCATTTATAATTTCTTTTAGGAGAAAAGCACGCATGATTTTATTTTAACATAAATTAATTAATTATACAATTAATTTAAAATTGTTACTGCAGTCTAATTATTTGCTAATTGGTAATGAATTATTATTATTTAACAATTTACTTGCTTATATACTCTTTAATTAATAAGTTTTAGACAGTTAAAGTAAATAGGAATAAGCCGTCACAAAAATGAAATAAAGCCTCAAATATTAATAATAAATGAACTTAATATTTATCTCAATTAATTTATATAATTATTTTTAAAAATAATATTTAAATTTTAAAATTTAATATTTGTAACTATTTTTTTCCAACCTCATGTTATAATAGCTTCCTTGATATTAAAAAAATAGTAATAAATTAAATTTCATTTAGCGTTTTCGCAATTAAGTAATGAAAAATAACAATTAGTAGCAATATTATATGAGTGTTATGTATAATTTTGAAATCAAATATTAATAAAAATATAGTACTTACTAGTCATTAGCATATATATTAATAACACTTAATATAATGATTTGGGTAAGAGTAAAAAAAATTATTCCAGAATTGTCCTGTCCTGAGAATAAGTTCGACGGCGAGCAAAGATGAGCTTTGACTTGTGGGATCTAATAAAAATTTAAGCACAGTCACCCTAAAGACAAAGCTCGAGTGTAGCACAACTTCCTTTATTTTGTCGCGAGGAGGATGCTCGGGAGAAGTACTCTCTCTCTCTCTCTAATATATATATATATATATATATATATATATATAGATATATCTATTTAAGTCAGCGACTCTCCGACCGAGAATTCGTTCATCGGGTTCATTTTACACTTCCAGGGCTTTCTCTTCTCTTCTCGTCTCGTCTCTTCTCTTCTGCAGAGACATCGGGCGAGGTAGTACTACTATTTATTACTAATTAATGATTAGTAATCATCACTTGATATATATATATATATATATATGTTGATTTGATTTTTGCAGAGTTCCTTTGATTGTTTCTTTAATTACTTGAGGAAATTTTGTTTCATCGTTTATTAGTTTATGTCCTCTGCTTTCTATTTTCTGTTCCAACAACATTAATGTTTTCCATCCATTAAATGATCTGATCTGAGTTTCCTTAATTATTCAAAATCTTACTACAATTTTCCCTCTTTTTGGGCAAATGTCAGATTCGTGCAAGATGACGAACGAGGACAATGGTGCAGAATTGTATCGGATACTACGTGAAATGGAAAGGTCCCTACTAGGGTCTGAGAGTAATACATCTGAAGAACAGGATGACATGATCGAATCAGAACAGTCGGCCAATCATAACAACACCAAGTGGAGCCCGAGGCAGAGCCGAAGCAGTAGAGCAAACACGAAAAGAAAACGAGAAGGAAAAGAAGAGCTAAATGAACTGATCGAGGAGAAATCTGTCCCCAAAGCAGCAAAAATTCTCAACGATAGACTTGACAGATTGAAAGTCAAAGTAAATTCTATCAACAAACTCTCTCTGTCTCTAGCAATTCATGGTTTATTTCTTAACTCTTGTTTTCTGTATATTGGTAAATGAAGGACATGATAGAAGACATGGAATCTCATATATATATACAGACCGTTGTGATGGCCAACAACGCCGACAACCTCTTTAAGCCAATAGTCGACTCCTACGACCAAATCAAAAGGCAATGGCCAGCGCGGTCTGACCTCGAAAAGATAAGGGAAAAGATCAAGCTAATCAAGAGTGATGAAACGATGGAAGAAAGAGAAAAGAAGCAGAGATTGAAAGCTATAGGAGAGGAGATTACAAGGTTAAAGGAACAACGGGAAAAGGTAATGTTTATATTAGGTGGCCCTCTAATTTACAAATCCTTGTAATAAAAATTTTATAATTTTATATTTTTAGTTCTAAATCTAATTACTAGTTTGATTTCATTTCACTTTAATCTAATTACTAGTTTAACGTTGACTTCGTGATTTGGGTTTTGTAGGACTCAAAAAAAGTAAATGACCTTGAGGAATACTTCACTAATCCGGTATGCAGATTATGCAGATTTCTTATCATTGATATAATGTGTTACCTTTTAGCCTTTTAAAAGCATTGTATTATTTCTTGAATAAGGTGATCATTTCCCATTTATAAATCTGATTCTAATAGCACTAAAAGATTTTAAAAAATTAGGGATGTCTAGAGTTGTCCCCAAAAGCTACAAAATAGCCAATAGCCACGTGGTCTGTTGTTTCAATAACCACAGTTTAAATCCCGATAGCCTCAATTTAAATAAAAGAAAAAGAAAAACCCTACAATATCATCCCCTAAGCTTTTGGAGTACTGAATCTCTTTTGGGGAAGTTAGACTTCCTCATGTTAATACTCGCATTGAAAATAATACATATGGTTGAATCATTCTAAGCATTTCAAGTAATTGAGTAAGCAATTTTAAGCTTTTTAACATACTGAATATATATAATCATGCTGGCATATTCATAGTAAAACAGACGCTTTTTTACACCAAAAGTATAAAAACAGACGCTTTTATTGTGGTGCTAGTTAAGGTCAATGACCTATCTATATGTGCATGGTATAGCTTGGATGATTGAGTATGATGATAAACTAGTACGAGGCTTCACAGAAACTAACCTCTTCGCTAGAGACATACTACAGAACGACTTGTTGCAAACCATAGCATCATAATTAGACATAACTATTAATTACCAATAAAAGAATGTCAATATGAATTGACAAAAGATATCAGAGAAAATGACTCATGAAGCAAGAATACCCTCAAGTGCTACAAACTTGAAAATGCATATACTTGATTGTGCATCCACCTCTCTTGCTTCTCTGTTATCTACAATATCAGGTCTCAATGTCTCAAGTCATCAGTCTTAGACTTCCTTGTTTACAGCTCTTCATCTCCATCATTTATTTATTTCTCTTAAATTTCAGGGGGTTAGCGTGGAGACTCTAAGAGAAAAGGTATAATATATATTCATTGCGTTGCACAAGCTATATATATACTCTGAAGTCATGACCCTTCTTCCATGTTTGTGGTTTTAGCTTTCTTCAGCATGTCCATGGTTGGATTTGGGAGAAATTGCAACTAATGGGCCTACTGCTGATCAAGCTCAAGGAAGTTTGCAAAATTTGCTGAAATTCTCTTGAAGAAAAATTTGTATGCTTACTTTGCTCACTCAAAAGTCGGATGACACTGAAAAAAGGGTTCGGAAATCAGAGGCTGAGCGAAAGGTTGTGATCAGAGGGCGTATGCATGTGCATTGTGCAGCAAATATTTTCAATTTATCATAAGCCTATTCCCTTCCAGGCAATTGGTTTTCATTTTATGGTTTTATTTATACTTTTCTTTATCAGAACTTAATGGTTTTTGTTGTTGTCATCCGTATTTTTATTATGTTTTAGAACATCAACTTTGAAGTATTGTGATAATCTATGATGGTTGCCAATGTTTAGAAGTGAAATTTGTTTGATAAATACCTCCAATTAAGGTGTCTTCAAAGGCAGTTTGACTAAATATATATTTACAAGTGTTGTTTCACCTTTTTACCAAAAGACTGACTGGATACTTTGTGCTATGTTGTGTCTTAAGAAAAGAAGTTTAATTGAATAGATCTTGTGAGAGTTGAAATTCCATGCCACAGGTTCAATTTACTCGTTCTTGTCTTTATATCCTCTGTTCATTCACAAACTTTTAAACCTTTGAAACACCAAAGATCCCAAAAGGCATTTGGGTGCTAGAGCCCAAAAGGGACTGGAAATGGGAAAAATGGCAGATGGTTTTTTCTTTTGTAGTTTATAATTCAGTACTTAGAACTCGCTTTAGCTCTGTGATTTCCTTTGTCATGTTGTTGTTGAATGTTGATTAAAATAAAAAGCAAAAATAAATAAAATAAAATTAGAACCCCCAACAAACAAGTAGAAGTAGTACTCCAAAAGAACAATTGTGAAGAGAAAGACATGAATTTATGACCTTTATTTATGAATAGTGCCCCGTATCGGCCAGAGACCAGGGTTTAACTGGAAGATAATTCTGGCCCCTTAAAATGCATAAACCCCTTTTGTTCTTTATTCTTTCTTTTTTTTTTTTTTTATTTTCATTAGTGGGGGCCCAAGAAAAGTCTGGTTTTTCCAGTCCAAGAAATTATCAGGAAAGTGGTGAAAACAGCCCAAGTTTTCTTGTTTTTAAGACAAAGCAAATTCATTTTAAGACAAAGGTTTAGCATTTTATGACTAGGCAAATTCATTTTGTAATTTCTTTTCAGAGAAAAAACTTGCATGATTTTCCTTAAATACAGATTAATTATTAGGTTATTTTAAAATTATTATTTTATAAAAGAGATTGTAGTTTTTTAAAAAAATTATAAATGTTAATATTCAAATTTAAATCTTAATAAAAGTTATTTTTTAAAAAAATTATATAAATCAATTAAATTAAAATTTTTATTTATTTCTTTTAACATTATTGCTACACTTTAATTATTTACTAATTGGCAATGAATTATTATTTTTTAACAGGTAATTTATTTCTGAATTGTCAGGAAGCGACAGTGGGTTGGATGGCAGGCTATAGGTGACCTTCACTTGGTGGGATTTAATAAAAATTTAAGTAAACTTATTTACAGTGTTGATCTTAATATTTGGTTTTGAGAAAGTCAATTAATATTATATTTTACATTATTTTATCATATGACTTAGTATATATATATATATATATATGTAAGTAAAATATATAAAATTAATAAATATATTTATAGATATGTTACAGTTCCCTTGTTGCTTAATAAAAATTGCATAAAACTAAATTATGAAAAATAAATAAATAAAACTAATAATTTTGATTTAGAATAAATCACTTTAAATTTATTTAATATTTATTTATATATGTTAAGAATTATCAAAACTTGGTCCCACGCATCAGTGCCGGTAAGCTTATCTACAAGACAAAGCTCGAGTTTGCAGCTTCGTTTATTTGTGAGCGAGAATGCCTCAACTTGATGGAGACCTGATCTGTCTGTATATAAGTAAGCGATGGAGAGCTAGTTCATTTGTTTCACTCTTTTCTATTATTTTTATGTGTTTTTATTATTTTATTTTATAGTATTCAAGCTTTCTTTTAAATTATTAAATTATTTTAAATTACCAAATCAATATTTTTTTCTTTAATATTTTTCTCAAAAATAATTTTATGTAAAAACATT